>NC_135823.1:0-122500 GCF_964213995.1 Mustelus asterias
CAGGAAGCATAAAGGAGAACATGCCCCTGTCTACATCAATGGGGATGAAGCAGAAATGGTCAAGAACTTCACGTTTTTAGGTGTCCAGATCACCAAGAACCTGTCCTCCACGCCGACACTATAGTTAAGAAAGTCCGACCAATGCCTCTACTTTCTCAGGAGGCTAAGGAAATTTGGCATGTCAGCTACGATTCTCACCAACTTTTACAGATGCACAATAGAAAGCATTCTTTCTGGTTGTATCACAGCTTGGTATGGCTCCTGCTCTGCCCAAAAGATTGTCAATAAAGCCCAGTCCCATCACGCAAACCAGCCTCCCATCCACTGACTCTGTCCACACTTCCCGCTGCCTCAGAAAAGCAGCCAGCATAATCAAGGACCCCACGCACCCCAGGCATTCCCTCTTCAACCTTCTTCCATTGGGAAAAAGATACAAAAGTCTGAGGACATGTACCAACTGACTCAAGAACAGCTTCTTCCCTGCTGCCGTCATACTTTTGAATGGACCTATCTCGCTCTAAGTTGATCTTTCTCTACTCCCTAGCTATGACTGTAACACTATGAACGGTATGCTTTGTATAGTGCGCAAGAAACAATACTTTTCACTGTATACCAATACATGTGACAATAAATGAAAATCAAATCAACATGTTACATAGAAACAGTATTGTTACACTCACACTAGAAATAATCCCAATTATCAGCGAATATTTGATTTATTGCTTCAAAATATTGGGAATTTTCTTGCAAAGGGTTTGGAAATTGCTGAGAAAAAAAAGTTGAAATGTGATGTAAAGACATCATGGCCCGTACGGGGATCGAACCCGCGACCTTGGCGTTATTAGCACCACGCTCTAACCAACTGAGCTAACCGGCCCAATGAAAAACTGATGGAATTTACTACTACACACAAATAGATTGAGGCTATGGAGGGGTAGATGGAAGGAGGGACTGATGGATGGAGGGAGGGATGGATGAAAGGAGGAGTTGGGTTGATGGATGGAGGGATGGATGGATGAAAGGAGGGGTTGGGTTGATGGATGGAGGGATGGATGGATGAAAGGAGGGGTTGGATTGATGGATGGAGGAATGGATGGATGGAGGGAGTGTTGGAGAGATGGATGGAGGATTGGAGGGATGGATGGATGAGGGATGGATAGAGGGTTGGAGGCTTGGATGACTGGAGGAAAGGATGGTTGGAGGGATTGATGGAGGGATGGTTGGAGGGATGGATGGAGGGATGGATGGAGGGATGGAGGGATGGATGGAGGGATGGATGGAGGGATGGAGGGATGGAGGGTTGGAGGGATGGAGGGTTGGAGGGATGAAGGGTTGGAGGGATGGATGGATGAGGGATGGATGGATGAGGGATGGGTAGAGGGTTGGAGGGATGGATGACTGGAGGGATGGATATCGGGATGGATGGAGGGTTGGATGAATGGAGGGGTTAGATGGATGGATGGGGGTGAATTAGAGAAGCTGAAGTTTAGATTTGAAGAGGTTCCCAGTCTCTGAACAAACTGAACAGGGGAAGTCGCTGGGGCACTGAGGCTGCGCCGGCTGCTATTTACCCTCCCGGCCGCTGGGGGCAGCTGCCGCTGCTCCTCCCTGTGTCCACTCTTGGGAACAACCGCTGCTCGTTGGCGGAACATCCGGGTCCTGTGCGCAGTGGGGGCGGGGGCGACGCCAGATCGCCGTGAGGCCACCGCCAGCCCCGCCCCATAACCCCGTGACGTCACTGTAACCCCGCCCCGCCGCCATATTGCCGTGACGTCACTGTAACCCCACCCCGCCACCATGTTGCCGTGATATCACCGGCGGCAGTTGCTTTTTAACAGAAAGAGGAAGAAGCGGCTGTTGAGAGATGGAGAAAGTGAGTGCGGTTCGGAGCCGGACTCCCCCCACCCCCCCGCGTCAGGCAGACAATTCAAATTCAAATTTAAAAATATAAATAAATAATTATTTGGGCGGCGGGACTGCGCATGTGCGGCAGCTGCTCCCAGAGCGCGCCGCGTTGGCCCGGGCGAAAAAAGACTGGAGCGGGAAGCCTTTCAATCATTCAAAGTTTCAAATGTCGCCCCAGCTGTGCGCGCATGTGCGGCTTTCTGCCCCAGGGTAACGCGCAAGATGGTCGCCGGTCGTCACCCGTGGCAACGCAAGATAAGAACATAAGAACTAGGAGCAGGAGTAGGCCATCTAGCCCCTCGAGCCTGCCCCGCCATTCAATAAGATCATGGCTGATCTGACGTGGATCAGTACCACTTACCCGCCTGATCCCCATAACCCTTAATTCCCTTACCGCTCAGGAATCCATCCATCCGCGCTTTAAACATATTCAGCGAGGTAGCCTCCACCACCTCAGTGGGCAGAGAATTCCAGAGATTCACCACCCTCTGGGAGAAGAAGTTCCTCCTCAACTCTGTCTTAAACCGACCCGATGTGGAGATGCCGGCGTTGGACTGGGGTAAACACAGTAAGAAGTTTAACAACACCAGGTTAAAGTCCAACAGGTTTATTTGGTAGCAAAAGCCACACAAGCTTTCGAGGCTCTGAGCCCCTTCTTCAGGTGAGTGGGAATTCTGTTCACAAACAGAACTTATAAGACACAGACTCAATTTACATGAATAATGGTTGGAATGCGAATACTTACAACTAATCCAGTCTTTAAGAAACAAAACAATGGGAGTGGAGAGAGCATCAAGACAGGCTAAAAAGATGTGTATTGTCTCCAGACAAGACAGCCAGTGAAACTCTGCAGGTCCACGCAACTGTGGGAGTTACAAATAGTGTGACATAAATTCTGATTCTAGGATCGCATGATAAAGACTCAGGAGGAAAAAAGCAGAAATATTTATGTGAAATAGTGTGACATAAACCCAATATCCCGGTTGAGGCCGTCCTTGTGTGTGCGGAACCTGGCTATCAGTTTCTGCTCCGCGACTCTGCGCTGTCGTGTGTCGCGAAGGCCGCCTTGGAGAACGCTTACCCGAATATCAGAGGCCGAATGCCCGTGACCGCTGAAGTGCTCCCCAACAGGAAGAGAACAGTCTTGCCTGGTGATTGTCGAGCGGTGTTCATTCATCCGTTGTCGCAGCGTCTGCATGGTCTCCCCAATGTACCATGCCTCGGGACATCCTTTCTTGCAGCGTATCAGGTAGACAACGTTGGCCGAGTTGCAAGAGTATGTACCGTGTACCTGGTGGATGGTGTTCTCACGTGAGATGATGGCATCTGTGTCGATGATCCGGCACGTCTTGCAGAGGTTGCTGTGGCAGGGTTGTGTGGTGTCTTGGTCACTGTTCTCCTGAAGGCTGGGTAGTTTGCTGCGGACAATGGTCTGTTTGAGGTTGTGCGGTTGCCTTCAAACAACCGCACAACCTCAAACAGACCATTGTCCGCAGCAAACTACCCAGCCTTCAGGAGAACAGTGACCAAGACACCACACAACCCTGCCACAGCAACCTCTGCAAGACGTGCCGGATCATCGACACAGATGCCATCATCTCACGTGAGAACACCATCCACCAGGTACACGGTACATACACTTGCAACTCGGCCAACGTTGTCTACCTGATACGCTGCAAGAAAGGATGTCCCGAGGCATGGTACATTGGGGAGACCATGCAGACGCTGCGACAACGGATGAATGAACACCGCTCGACAATCACCAGGCAAGACTGTTCTCTTCCTGTTGGGGAGCACTTCAGCGGTCACGGGCATTCGGCCTCTGATATTCGGGTAAGCGTTCTCCAAGGCGGCCTTCGCGACACACGACAGCGCAGAGTCGCGGAGCAGAAACTGATAGCCAGGTTCCGCACACACAAGGACGGCCTCAACCGGGATATTGGGTTTATGTCACACTATTTCACATAAATATTTCTGCTTTTTTCCTCCTGAGTCTTTATCATGCGATCCTAGAATCAGAATTTATGTCACACTATTTGTAACTCCCACAGTTGCGTGGACCTGCAGAGTTTCACTGGCTGTCTTGTCTGGAGACAATACACATCTTTTTAGCCTGTCTTGATGCTCTCTCCACTCCCATTGTTTTGTTTCCTAAAGACTGGATTAGTTGTAAGTATTCGCATTCCAACCATTATTCATGTAAATTGAGTCTGTGTCTTATAAGTTCTGTTTGTGAACAGAATTCCCACTCACCTGAAGAAGGGGCTCAGAGCCTCGAAAGCTTGTGTGGCTTTTGCTACCAAATAAACCTGTTGGACTTTAACCTGGTGTTGTTAAACTTCTTACTGTGTTAAACCGACCCCCCTTTATTTTGAGGCTGTGTCCTCTAGTTTTAACTTCCTTACTAAGTGGAAAGAATCTCTCCGCCTCCACCCTATCCAGCCCCCGCATTATCTTATAAGTCTCCATAAGATCCCCCCTCATCCTTCTAAACTCCAACGAGTACAAACCCAATCTCCTCAGCCTCTCCTCATAATCCAAACCCCTCATCTCCGGTATCAACCTGGTGAACCTTCTCTGCACTCCCTCCAATGCCAATATATCCTTCCTCATATAAGGGGACCAATACTGCACACAGTATTCCAGCTGCGGCCTCACCAATGCCCTGTACAGGTGCATCAAGACATCCCTGCTTTTATATTCTATCCCCTTCGCAATATAGGCCAACATCCCATTTGCCTTCTTGATCACCTGTTGTACCTGCAGACTGGGCTTTTGCGTCTCATGCACAAGGACCCCCAGGTCCCTTTGCACGGTAGCATGTTTTAATTTGTTTCCATTGAGATAGTAATCCCATTTGTTATTATTTCCTCCAAAGTGTATAACCTCGCATTTCTCAACGTTATACTCCATTTGCCATATCCTCGCCCACTCACTCAGCCTTTCCAAATCTCTCTGCAGATCTTCTCCGTCCTCCACACGATTCACTTTTCCACTTATCTTTGTGTCGTCTGCAAACTTCGTTACCCTACACTCCGTCCCCTCCTCCAGATCATCTATATAAATGGTAAATAGTTGCGGCCCGAGTACCGATCCCTGCGGCACGCCACTAGTTACTTTCCTCCAACCGGAAAAACACCCATTTATTCCGACTCTTTGCTTCCTGTCGGATAGCCAGTCCCCAATCCACTTTAACACACTACCCCCAACTCCGTGTGCCCTAATCTTCTTCAGTAGCCTTTTATGGGGCACCTTATCAAACGCCTTTTGGAAATCCAAAAACACCGCATCCACCGGTTCTCCTCCATCAACCGCCCTAGTCACATCTTCATAAAAATCCAACATGTTCGTCAAGCACGACTTTCCCCTCATGAATCCATGCTGCGTCTGATTGATCGAACCATTTCTATCCAGATGCCCTGCTATCTCCTCTTTAATAATGGATTCCAGCATTTTCCCTACTACAGACGTTAAGCTGACCGGCCTATAGTTACCCGCCTTTTGTCTCCTTCCTTTTTTAAACAGCGGCGTAACATTAGCCGTTTTCCAATCAACCGGCACTACCCCAGAATGCAACGAGTTTTGATAAATAATCACTAACGCATCCACTATTACCTCTGACATTTCTTTCAATACCCTGGGATGCATTCCATCCGGACCCGGGGACTTGTCCACCTTCAGTCCCATTAGTCTACCCAGCACTGCCTCTCTGGTTACATTAATTGTATTAAGTATTTCTCCTGCTGCCAACCCTCTATCGTTAATATTTGGCAAACTATTTGTGTCCTCCACCGTGAAGACCGATACAAAAAACTTATTTAAAGACTCAGCCATATCCTCATTTCCCACTATTAACTCCCCCCTCTCGTCCTCCAAGGGTCCAACATTCACTCTAGCCACTCTATTCCTTTTTATATATTTATAAAAACTTTTACTATCATTTTTTACATTAATTGCTAGCCTAGCTTCATAGTCTATCCTTCCTTTCTTTATCGCTTTCTTAGTCTCTCTTTGTTGTTTCTTAAATTTTTCCCAATCACTTGTTTCTCCACTATTTTTGGCCACTCTGTACGCAGCTGTTTTTATTTTAATACTCTCCTTTATTTCCTTCGTTATCCACGGCTGGTTCTCCCTTTTCTTACAATCCTTGTTTTTTGCTGAAAAGGATCTCCTTAAAAATCCTCCACTGTTCCTCAGCTATCCTACCTGCCAGCCTGCTCTCCCAGTCTACCTTAGCCAATTCATCCCTCATCCTATCATATTTCCCTCTGTTCAAACAGAGGACAAGATGGCCGCCACCCGCCCCTTTTCACTGGGGCCAATCCAATTTGGCCGCTAGCCCGGGGTTTAAGGTCAGCGCGCATGCGGATTACACACTGCGCTCCAAATGATGAGCTATGAGATCCTTGATAATGGATTCCAGTAACTCCTGCATTCAGCTGGAGAGAGAGGGGAGGAGTGCAATGGGTGAGAGTCACAGAGACTGGATAGAGATGGAGGGAGAGTAAAAGAGAGAGGGAGAGGGGAGGAGAACATTGGAGTGAGAGTTGCAGAGAGAGAGGATGGAGATGGAGGGAGAGTAAGAGAGAGTTGAGGAGTGCAATGGGGTGAGAGTCGCAGAGGGAGAGAGGATGGAGATGGAGGGAGAATAAGAGAGAGAGGAGGAGAGCAATGGGGTGGGAGTCACAGAGAGAGAGAGAGGATGGAGATGGAGGGAGAATTAGAGAGAGTCGAGGAGTGCAATGGGATGAGAGTCGCAGAGAGAGAGGATGGAGATGGAGGGAGAATTAGAGAGAGTCGAGGAGTGCAATGGGATGAGAGTCGCAGAGAGAGAGGATGGAGATGGAGGGAGAATTAGAGAGAGTCGAGGAGTGCAATGGGATGAGAGTTGCAGAGATTGGATAGAGATGGAGGGAGAGTAAGAGAGAGAGGAGTGCAATGGGGTGAGAGTCACAGAGAGAGGGAGGAAGTTATTGCGATGGAGAGTGTCGGGCAGTGTTCCTGCAAAGCTGAGTCCAGTGCCTTGAGGTACCACAAATAAATAGAGGAAAAATAAATGGAGGAAAAATAGGCCATTCTGCCCCTCGAGCCTGCTGCTCCAACCCATAAGATCATGGCTGATCTGATTGTGGCCTTAACTCCGCTCTCCTGCCCGTCTCTCAGAAAACTTAGAATCCCTCCGTGCAGAAGGAGGCCACTCAGCCCATTGAGCTTGCCCTGGCTCTTATCCAGGCTTACCCTGTAACCCTGCATATTTACCCTGCTAATCTTCCTAGCTTAGATATCTTGGGACACTAAGGGGCAATTTAGCATAGCCAATCCACCTAACCTGCACATCTTTAGAGTGTGGGAGGAAACTGGAGCACCTGGAGGAAAACCACGCCGACACGGGGAGAATGTGTGATGTTTGCTACCAAATAAACCTGTTGGACTTTAACCTGGTGTTGTTAGACTCCTTACTGTGTTTACCCCAGTCCAACGTCGGCATCTCCACATCAAGATTCCATGTCGACAGTCACCCAAAGTCAGAATTGAACCCTGGTCCCTGGTGCTGTGAGGCAGCAGTGCTAGCCACTGTGCCAGCTCTCTGTAACCCTCAACTCACTTAAACATGTTCAATGTCCCAACTGCCACGGACGACTCTTTGGGGAAGGGAATTCGAAATGCTAACCACCCTCTGAGACAAGAAATTATTCCTCCTCATCTACATCTTCAACGGGAGCTCGGTTAATTTTAAACTGTGTCTCCCTCCCCTCTTCTCGATACTAGATTCTCCATGTTGGCCTTGTTTTCTGATCAGTAATGCAGATGTTAAACAAATCCTCCAGAAAATGCGGGCAATTGGGACTAGCCGGGAGGGCGGCATGGATCGGTTGGGCCGAAGGGCCTGTTTCTGTGCTGTATTGCTCTAAGACTACAAATATATTTTTCAAGAGGATATTGCAGCCAGCTGTGTCTCAGTGGGCAGTAATCTTCGCTCAGAATCAGACAAATTGTGGGTTCAGCCCAGAGCCTAAAATACTAGGCCCTTAGCATCAAGCAGAGACACCGAACAGATCAGGCAGCCTGGCTAAAGGAAAGTGGGGTTGAATTTATGAGCCTTGCTTTGTGGAAAGCTTCACTGTTTGGTCAGAATGTTAACACGGTGAAGTTTGGACCCTATGGGATGACAGTTGTGTGAATACAGATTCTATCTTATTGTAACATTAAGGTACCTCATGTACTGTGCCCACCAGATGTAATAACTCAGGAAACCTGACTGGAAGGGAATGGTATTTATTGTTAAATGCAACATAAAGCCACTACTCTGTGGCTTACTGACGTGAGTCCCAACCATGATAATGGTTCTGCAGACCCTTCCCAGTGTCTGCCTTACGAAGGGTTCGGGTGACAGGTTTCACGTGGTTGTTACCGATACCTCATAATTTTATACATCTCAATTATGTCTCCCCCCTCTGCCCCCCCCACCCCAGTCCCCTCTGCTCTAAGGAAAACAAACGCAGTCTATCCAATCTCTCTTCGTAACTTAAACTCTCCAGCCCAGGCAACACTCTGGTAAATCTCCTCTTTCCAGTGCTATCACATCTCTCCTATAATGTTTCCCTGGAGCGTAGGAGGCTTTAGGAGTGATCTAATAGAGGTCTATAAAATAATGAGGATCGTAGATGAGGTAGATAGTCAACATCTTTTCCCAAAAGCAGGGGAGTCTAAAACTAGAGGGCATAGGTTTAAGGAGAGAGGGGAGAGATACAAAAGAGTCTAGTGGGGCAATTGTTTCACACTGAGGGTGGTGAGTGTCTGGAACAAGCTGCCAGAGGTAGAGTAGAGGCGGGTACAATCTTATTTTTTAAAAAGCATTTAGATACATGGGTACGATGGGTATAGAGGGATATGGGCGAAATGCGGGCAATTGGGATTAGCTTAGGGGTTTTAAAAAGAAAGGGCGGCATGGACAAGTTGGGCTGAAGGGCCTGTTTCCATGCTGTAAACCTCTATGACTTTCTGAGGAGGAATTTCTTCAACCAGAGAGTGGTGAATCTGTGGAACTCTTTGCCGCAGAAGGTTGTGGAGGCCAGGTCATTGAGTGTCTTTAAGACAGAGATAGATATGTTCTTGATTAATAGAGGAATCAGGGGTTATGGTGAAAAGGCAGGAGAATGCGGATGAGAAAAATATCAGCCATGATTGAATGGCAGAGCTGACTCGATGGGCCTAATTCTGATCCGATGTCTTCTGGTCTAATGGCAGGCACATTAATCTCAGACATAACTCAGAACTCTGATTTTGATTTTTATGATTTATTATTGTCACTTGTATTGGGATACAATGAAAAATATTGTTTCTTGCACGCTACGCAGACAAAGTATACTGTTCATAGAGTACGTAGGGGAGAAGGAAAGGAAGCAGAATATAGTGTTACAGAGTACAGTGTGTCTCAATGGTGCCTCAGTCCATTTTGGGGAGGTACAGTGGTTAGCACTGCTGCCTCACAGCGCCAGGGACCCGGGTTCGATTTCCTGCCTCACAGCGCCAGGGAGCCGGATTCGATTCCCGGCTTGGGTCACTATCTGTGCGGAGTCTGCACGTTCTCACCGTGTCTGCATGGGTTTCCTCCGGGTGCTCCGGTTTCCTCTGTCTGATCATATCACTGTCTGATATTCGTGCGGGTTAGGTGCATTGGCCATTCTAAATTCTCCCTCAGTGTACCCGAACAGGCACTGGAGTGTGGCGACTAGGGGATTTTTGCAGTATTACTGTAAGCCTGATAATCTTCAAACGTAAACTATAGTTATAGCTAGGATGCAGAGAAAGATCAACTTAATATAAGGTGGCCAGAAGAGAAAATGCTGGAAAATCTCAGCAGGTCTGGCAGCATCTGTAAGGGGAGAAAAGAGCTGATGTTTCGACTCCAGCTGACCCTTTATCAAAGCTCAGAAGTTGTTGAAAGATAGAACAAGTTCAGCCAGGCGCAGGAGAGTGGTGGTGATGGCAATTGTTCAGGCCCTTTTTCAATTATTTCAATTTCAATTTCTGCATCTGCAGTAATTTGCTTTTATTTAATATATGGGAGGTCTATTCAAAAGTCTGATGACAGCAGGAAAGAAGCTGTTCTTGAGTCGGTTGGTACGAGACATCAGACTTGTGTATCTTTTACCTGATGGAAGTAGATGGAAGTGATTATGTCCCCAGAACCTTTGATTCCCTTACCAATCAAGACCACATCTGTCTCTGTCTTAAATACACTCAATGACCTATCCTCACAGCCTTCTATGGCAATGAATTCCACAACGAGAGTACTGTGTGCAGTTCTGGTCGCCATAGGAAGTGATTACATTAGAGGGGGTGCAGAGGAGATTGGCCAGGACTTTGGCTCTATTCTCTCTCCACAGATGCTGTCAAAGCTGCTGAGATTTTCCAGCATTTTCTATTTTTTTGTTTCAGGTTCCAGCATCCGCGATAATTTGCTTTTATTTGACCAGGATATTTCACCACCCTCCGGCTGAAGAAATTCTCCCTCATCTCGGTTCTAAAGTGTCATCCCTTTACTCTGAGGCTGTGCCCTCAGATCCTAGTCTCTCCTACTGATGGAAACATCTTCCCCCGTCCACTCTGTCCGGGCCTTTCAGTTATCTGTAAGTTTCAATGAGATCCCCCCCACATATCCCTCAGACCCAGAGTCCTCAAACGCTCCTCATACATCAAGCTTTCCATGGAACCATACAGTGCAGAAGAGGCCCTTCGGCCCATTAAGTCCGCACCGACACATTAGAAACACCCATCTGTCAGCACTTGGCCCATAGCCCTGAATGTTCTGACGTGCTCATCCAGATACTTTATGAAGGATGTGAGGCAACCTGCCTTTACCTATCGAAAAGACAGAGAGGTGGGTAGAGGGGGCGGGGTTGCCTTGTTAATTAGAAATGAAATTAAATCAATAGCACTAAACGACATAGGGTCAGACGATGTGGAGTCTGTGTGGGTAGAGTTGAGGAACCACAAAGGCAAAAAAACCATAATGGGAGTTATGTACAGGCCTCCTGACAGTGGTCAGGACCAGGGGCACAAAATGCACCACGAAATAGAAAGGGCATGTCAGAAAGGCAAGGTCACAGTGATCATGGGGGATTTCAATATGCAGGTGGACTGGGTAAATAATGTTGCCAGTGGACCCAAAGAAAGGGAATTCATTGAATGTTTACAGGATGGCTTTTTGGAACAGCTTGTGATGGAGCCCACGAGGGAACAGGCTATTCTGGACTTAGTGTTATGTAATGAGCCAGACGTGATAAAAGATCTTAAAGTAAGGGAACACTTAGGAAGCAGTGATCATAATATGGTAGAATTCAGTCTGCAATTTGAAAGAAGGAAGGCAGAATCAGATGTGAAGGTTCTACAGTTAAATAAAGGTAATTACAGGCGCATGAGGGAGGAACTGACAAAAATCGACTGGAAGCAGAGCCTAGTGGGAAAGACAGTAGAACAGCAATGGCAGGAGTTTCTGGGAGTAATTGAGCACACAGTGCAGAGGTTCATCCCAAACAAAAGAAAGGTTATCAGAGGGGGGATTAGGCAGCCATGGCTGACAAAGGAAGTCAGGGAATGCATCAAGGCAAAAGAGAGAGCCTATAATGTGGCAAAGAGTAGTGGGAAGTCAGAAGATTGGGAAGGCTATAAAAACAAACAGAGGATAACAAAGAGAAATAAGGAAGGAGAGGATCAAATATGAAGGTAGGCTAGCCAGTAACATTAGGAATGATAGTAAAAGTTTCTTTAAATACATTAAAAACAAACGGGAGGCAAAAGTAGACATTGGGCCGCTCCAAAATGACGCTGGTAATCTAGTGATGGGAGACAAGGAAATAGCTGAGGAACTTAATAAGTACTTTGCGTCAGTCTTCACAGTAGAAGACATGAGTAATATCCCAACAATTCAGGAAAGTCAGGGGGCAGAGTTGAATATGGTTGCCATCACAAAGGAGAAAGTGCTAGAGAAACTAAAAGGTCTGAAAATTGATAAATCTCCGGGCCCAGATGGGCTACATCCTAGAGTTCTAAAGGAGATAGCTGAAGAAATAGTGGAGGCGTTAGTTATGATCTTTCAAAAGTCACTGGAGTCAGGGAAAGTCCATAAGAAGTTTAACAACACCAGGTTAAAGTCCAACAGGTTTATTTGGTAGCAAAAGCCACACAAGCTTTCGAGGCTCTGAGCCCCTTCTTCAGGTGAGTGGGAATTCTGTTCGGAAAGTCCCAGAGGATTGGAAAATCGCTGTTGTAACCCCACTGTTCAAGAAGGGAACAAGAAAAAAGATGGAAAATTATAGGCCAATTAGCCTAACCTCAGTTGTTGGCAAAATTCTAGAATCCATCGTTAAGGATGAGATTTCTAAATTCTTGGAAGTGCAGGGTCGGATTAGGACAAGTCAGCATGGATTTAGTAAGGGGAGGTCGTGCCTGACAAACCTGTTAGAGTTCTTTGAAGAGATAACAAATAGGTTAGACCAAGGAGAGCCAATGGATGTTATCGATCTTGACTTCCAAAAGGCCTTTGACAAGGTGTCTCTCGGGAGACTGCTGAGTAAAATAAGGGCCCATGGTATTCGAGGCAAGGTACTAACATGGATTGACGATTGGCTGTCAGACAGAAGGCAGAGAGTTGGGATAAAAGGTTCTTTCTCAGAATGGCAACCGGTGACAAGTGGTGTCCCGCAGGGTTCAGTGTTGGGGCCACAGCTGTTCTCTTTATATATTAACGATCTAGATGACGGGACTGGGGGCATTCTGGCCAAGTTTGCCGATGATACAAAGATAGGTGATGGGGCAGGTAGTATTGAGGAGGTGGGGAGGCTGCAGAAAGATTTAGACAGTTTAGGAGAGTGGTCCAAGAAGTGGCTGATGAAATTCAACGTGGGCAAGTGCGAGGTCGTGCACTTTGGAAAAAAGAATAGAGGCATGGACTATTTTCTAAACGGTGACAAAATTCATAATGCTAAAGTGCAAAGGGACTTGGGAGTCCTAGTCCAGGATTCTCTAAAGGTAAACTTGCAGGTTGAGTCCGTAATTAAGAAAGCAAATGTAATGTTGTCATTTATCTCAAGAGGCTTGGAATACAAAAGCAGGGATGTACTTCTGAGGCTTTATAAAGCACTGGTTAGGCCCCATTTGGAGTACTGTGAGCAATTTTGGGCCCCACACCTCAGGAAGGACATACTGGCACTGGAGCGGGTCCAGCGGAGATTCACACGGATGATCCCAGGAATGGTAGGCCTGACATACGATGAACGTCTGAGGATCGTGGGATTATATTCATTGGAGTTTAGGAGGTTGAGGGGAGATCTGATAGAAACTTACAAGATAATGAACGGCTTAGATAGGATGGACGTAGGGAAGTTGTTTCCATTAACAGGGGAGACTAGGACGCGGGGGCACAGCCTTAGAATAAAAGGGAGTCACTTTAGAACAGAGATGAGGAGAAATTTCTTCAGCCAGAGAGTGGTGGGTCTGTGGAATTCATTGCCACAGAGGGCTGTGGAGGCCGAGACGTTGAGCATCTTCAAGACAGAAATTGATAAATTCTTGATTTCTCGAGGAATTAAGGGCTATGGGGAGAGAGCGGGTAAATGTAGTTGAAATCAACCATGATTGAATGGTGGAGTGGACTCGATGGGCCGAATGGCCTTACTTCCGCTCCTATGTCTTATGGTCTTTACCGCCCTCCCAGGCAGTGCATTCCAGACCGTCACCACCCTCTGGGTAAAAATGGTTTTCCTCACATCCCCCCTAAACCGCCTGCCCTCTCCTTGAACCTATGTCCCCTTCAACTCAGGGGAACAGCTGTTCCCTATACACTCTGTCCATGCCCCTCATAATTTTGTACAACTCAATCATGTCGCCCCTCAGTCTTCTTTGCATTGACGAAAACAACCCAAGCCTATCCAACCTCTCTTCATAACTTAAATGTTCCATCCCAGGCAGCATCCAAGTGAATCTCCTCTGCACTCCCTCCAGTGCAATCACATCTTTCCAATAATGTGGCGACCAGAACTACACAGTACTCCAGATGTGTCCTCACCAAAGTTCTATACAGTTCCAACATGACTGCTTTGGTAATCTATGCCTTCAATCAAATCAATTGTCCTTAACTTCATTCATATAAAATCTAAAGACACACTACGAAACATTGTTATCATAAAATCTACAGTGAAGGAGGCCATTTGGTGATAAGCATACTGTTCATAGAATACATAGATTTGATTTACTATTGTCACCTGTATTGGGATACAGTGAAAAGTATTGTTTCTTGCGCGCTATACAAAGCATACCATTCATAGAATACATAGATTTGATTTATTATTGTCACGTATTGGGATACAGTGAAAAGTATTGTTTCTTGCACGCTATAACAGACAAGACACACCATTTATAGAGGACGTAGGGGAGAAGGAAAGGAGAGGGTGTAGAATATAGTGTATCTCAGTGGTGCCTCAGTCCATTTTGGGGCAGTACAGTGGTTAGCACTGCTGCCTCACAGCGCCAGGGACCCAGGTTCGATTCCCGACTCGGTTCTCTGTCTTTGTGGAGTTTGCACGTTCTCCCCGTGTCTGCGTGGGTTTCCTCCGGGTGCTCCGGTTTCCTCCCACAGTCTGAAAGATGTGCAGGTTAGGTGCATTGGCCATGCTAAATTTTCCCTTAGTGTACCCGAACAGCCGTCGGAGTGCGGCGATTAGGGATTTTTCTCAGTAACTTCATTGCAGTGTTAATGTAAGCCGACTTGTGATATTGATAAACAAACTTTAAACACAAACCACAGTTACAGCTAGGGTGTAGAGAAAGATCAACTTAATTTTCCACACCCCAACCACTCTCTGCGTAACGAACACGGTAGCACAGTGGTTAGCACTGCTGCTTCACAGCTCCAGGGTCCTGGGTTCGATTCCCGGCCCGGGTCACTGTCTGTGTGGAGTTTGCACATTCTCCTCGTGTCTGCGTGGGTTTCCTCCGGGTACTCCGGTTTCCTCCCACAGTCCAAAGATGTGCGGGTTAGGTTGATTGGCCAGGTTAAAAAAAATGTCCCTGAGATGTGTAGTTAACGGGTAAATATGTGGGGGTAGGGCCTGGGTGGGATTGTGGTCGGTGCAGACTCGATGGGCCGAATGGCCTCCTTCTGCACTGTTGGGTTTCTATGTTTCTATGTTAATATATGGTAGGTGCATTCAAAAGTCTGATAGCAGCAGGGAAGAAGCTGTTCTTGAGTCGGTTGGTACGAGACCTCAGACTTTTGTATCTTTTACCCGATGGAAGTAGGTGGAAGTGATTATGTCCCCAGAACTTTTGATCCCCTTATCTATCAAGAACCTATCTATCTCTGTCTAAAATACACTCAATGACCTGTCCTCCACAGCCTTCTGTGGCAATGAATTCCACAGCGAGAGTACTGTGTGCAGTTCTGGTCGCCACACTATAGGAAGGATGTGATTATATTAGAGGGAGTGCAGAGGAGATTGGCCAGGGCTTTGGCTCTATTCGCTCTCCACAGATGCTGAGATTTTCCAGCATTTTCTATTTTTTTGTTTCAGGTTCCGGCAACCGCGATAATTTGCTTTTATTTGACTAGGATATTTCACCACCCTCCGGCTGAAGAAATTCTCCCTCATCTCGGTTCTAAAGTGTCATCCCTTTACTCTGAGGCTGTGCCCTCAGATCCTAGTCTCTCCTACTGATGGAAACATCTTCCCCGCGTCCACTCTATCCGGGCCTTTCAGTATTCTGTAAGTTTCAATGAGATCCCCCAACCGCCCCACCACTCATCCCTCAGACCCAGAGTCCTCAAATGCTCCTCATACATCAAGCTTTTCATAGAACCATACAGCACAGAACAGGCCCTTCGGCCCATTATGTTCGTACCGACACATTAGAAACACCTAAACTCCTGCCTAATCCCATCTGCCAGCATTTGGCCCATGGCCCTGAATGTTATAGAACAAAGAAAACTATAGCACAGGAACAGGCCCTTCGGCCCTCCAAGCCAGCACTGACCATGCTGCCCGACTGAACTAATAACCCCGACCCTCCCGGGGACCATATCCCTCTATTCCCATCCTATTCATGTATTTGTCAAGATGCCCCTTAAAAGCCATTACCGTATCCGCTTCCACTACCTCCCCCGGCAGTGAGTTCCAGGCACCCACCACCCTCTGTGTAAAAAATCTGTCTCATACATTTTTGGACTGTGGGAATTATGGCATGCCAAGTCCTTATCCAGTACTTTTTAAAGGATGTGAGGCAACCCGCCTCTACCACCCTCCCAGGTAGTGCATTCCAGACCATCACCACCCTCTGGGTACAAAAAGGTTTTCCTCACATTCCCCACTAAACCTGCCTTGAACCTATGTCCCCTCATGACTGACCCTTAAACCAAGGGGAACAGCTGCTCCTTATCCATTCTGTCCGTACCCCTCTTAATCTTGTACAGCTCAGTCAGGTTGCCGCTCAGTCTTCTCTGCTCCAACGAAAAACAACCCCAGCCTACCCAATCTCTTCATAACTTCAATGTTCCATCCCAGGCACAATCCTGGTGAATCTCCTCTGCACCCCCTCCAGTGCAATCACATCCTTCCAATAATGGGGTGACCAGAACTGCACAGAGTACTGTAGCTGTGTCCTCACCAAAGTTTTATACAGTTCCAACATGACTGCTTTGGTAATCTATGCCTTAAATCAAACAATCTGCGCGATGGCACAGTGGTTAGCACTGCTGCCTCACAGCACAGTAAGAAGTCTCACAACACCATGTTAATGTAAGCCATAGAAGGCTGTGGCTCCTTCTTGAAGTGAGTGAAGAATTGTGACACAACTCTTTGTGACACAACTCTTCGCTCACCTCAAGAAAAAGCCTGAGACTCCGAAAGCTAGTGCTGCCAAATAAACCTGTTGGACTTTAACCTGGTGTTGTGAGACTTCTTACTGTGCCTACCCCAGTCCAACGCCGGCATCTCCACATCATGCCTCATAGAACCAGGGACCCGGGTTTGATTTCCGGCTTAGGTCAGTGTCTGTGTGGAGTCTGCACATTCTCCCTGTGTCGGCGTGGGTTTCCTCCGGGTGCTCTGGTTTCCTCCCACAGTCCAAAGATGTGCAGGCTAGGTGGATTGGTCATGCTAAATTGCCCCTTAGTGTCAGGGGGACAAGCTAGAGTAAATGCATGGCGTTATGGGGATAGGGCCTGTGTGGGGATTATGGTTGGTGCAGACTTGATGGGCCAAATGGCCTCCTACTGCACTGTAGGGATTCTACTCTATGAATCTCCCTTAGCTCTATAAAATCTAGAGACACGCTAAAAAACATTGTTATATAACAAAAAGATTGTTATAACAGTAAATGCTTTTCAGTCTACGTGTAGATTGGTCATTTTTCACTCTGCAGTTGAAGAACTGTTGAAAAGTTACAACACAGGAGTCCATTCAGCCCATCATGTCCATGCTATCCCTTCCCAAACAGAAGCTGCTGCCAATCATCAGCAAATCAGCCTGAGTCCCTGGCGGACGTCACAATGTGGAGATGCCAGCGTTGGACTGGGGTAAACACAGTAAGAAGTTTAACAACACCAGGTTAAAGTCCAAGAAGTTTATTTGGTAGCAAAAGCCACAAGCTTTCGGAGCCTTAAGCTCCTTCTTCAGGTGAGTGGGAATTCTGTTCACAAACAGGGCATATAAAGGCACAAACTCAATTTACAGAATAATGGTTGGAATGCGAATACTTACAGCTAATCAAGTCTTAAAGGTACAAACAATGTGAGTGGAGAGAGCATTAATGCGGTCATGGGCATTCGGCCTCTGATATTCGGGTAAGCGTTCTCCAAGGCGGCCTTCACGACACACGACGGTGCAGAGTCGCTGAGCAGAAACTGATAGCCAAGTTCCGCACACATGAGGACGGCCTCAACTGGGATATTGGGTTCATGTCACACTATCTGTAATCCCCACAGCCTGCCTGGACTTGCAGAGTCTCACTGGCTGTCCTGTCTGTAGACAATACACATCTCTTTAACCTGTCTTAATGCTCTCTCCACTCACATTGTTTGTACCTTTAAGACTTGATTAGCTGTAAGTATTCGCATTCCAACCATTATTCTGTAAATTGAGTTTGTGTCTTTATATGCCCTGTTTGTGAACAGAATTCCCACTCACCTGAAGAAGGAGCTAAAGGCTCCGAAAGCTTGTGGCTTGTGCTACCAAATAAACCTGTTGGACTTTAACCTGGTGTTGTGAAACTTCTTACGGACATCACAATGCCCGACTGATCGACGGCAGCTGCGGACCAATAGGAAGGGAGGGAGCAGCCGGTCCTCCAACCAATCGGAATGAAGGAGGGGTCGGGTCCTGAGCATCGTGGCGCATGCGCGTTGTGGGGCTTAAGCCGTGGCCTGAGTGAATGCCGGGCGAGCAGGAAAGGAGCAGGGCCGAGTGGCCCCGGGAGGAGGGAGGGATCTGGAGACAAGCGTGGGCCCCAAGAACAGGGTTTCGCTCTGGTGTTTGCCGAGAACGGGTCGGGAAATTCCGGGTTTGTCCGGTCGCCCGACCCGGGTTAACAGCCGCCATCTTGATTGGGGGGTGGGGGGAGCGCAGCAGGGCGCATGCGCAGTCATCCTGGCCCAGGGAGCAATTGGAATGTTTGAGACAAAGTGGCCCTTCAGCCCATCCTGTTGCTGCTGGTCATAAGATATAGGTGCAGAATTGGGCCTATCCGCACATCGAGTCTGCCTCACCATTCAATCACTGATCATATGATTCTCAACCCCATTCTTCTGTCTTTTTATTTGATTTATTATTGCCAAATGTATTGGGATACAGTGAAAAGCATTCTTTCGTGTGTGCTATACAGATGAAACATACTGTTCATAGAGTCATTTGATTTGATTTAATCTTGTGACATGTATTTGGATACAGTGAAGAGTATTGTTTCTTGCTCGCTTTCCAGACAAAACATACTGTTCATAGAGTAAGTAGGGGAGAAGGAAAGGAGAGGGTGCAATATATAGTGTGTCTCAGTGGTGCCTCAGTCTATTTTGGGATGACACAGTGGCACAGTGGTTAGCACTGCTGCTTCACAGCACCAGGGACCCAGGTTTGATTCCCGCCTTTGGCCACGGTCTCTGTGCAGTCTGCACGTTCTCCCTATGTCTGCATGGTTTTCCTCTGGGTGCTCCAGTTCCCTCCCACAGTCTGAAAGACGTGCTGATTAAGTGCATTGGCCGTGCTAAAATTTGCCCTTAGTGTCCTGAGATGCATAGGTTAGAGGGATTAGAACATAGAACAGTATAGCACAGAACAGGCCCTTCGGCCCACGATGTTGTGCCGAGCTTTATCTGAAACCAAGATCAAGCTATCCCACTCCCTATCATCCTGGTGTGCTCCATGTGCCTATCCAATAACCGCTTAAATGTTCCTAAAGTGTCTGACTCCACTATCACTGCAGGCAGTCCATTCCACACCCCAACCACTCTCTGCGTAAAGAACCTATCTCTGATATCCTTCCTATATCTCCCACCACAAACCCTATAGTTATGTCCCCTTGTAATAGCTCCATCCACCCGAGGAAATAGTCTTTGAACGTTCACTCTATCTATCCCCTTCATCATTTTATAAACCTCTATTAAGTCTCCCCTCAGCCTCCTCCGCTCCAGAGAGAACAGCCCTCGCTCCCTCAACTTTTCCTCATAAGACCGACCCTCCAAACCAGGCAGCATCCTGGTAAATCTCCTCTGCACTCCTTCCAGCGCTTCCACATCCTTCTTATAGTGAGGTGACCAGAACTGCACACAATATTCCAAATGTGGTCTCACCAAGGTCCTGTACAGTTGCAGCATAACCCCACGGCTCTTAAACTCCAACCCCCTGTTAATAAAAGCTAACACATTATAGGCCTTCTTCACAGCTCTATCCACTTGAGTGGCAACCTTTAGAGATCTGTGGATATGGACCCCAAGATATCTCTGTTCCTCCACAGTCTTCAGAACCCTACCTTTGACCCTGTAATCCACATTTAAATTAGTCCTACCAAAATGAATCACCTCACATTTATCAGGGCTAAACTCCATTTGCCATTTTTCAGCCCAGCTTTGCCTCCTATCTATGTCTCTTTGCAGCCTACAACAGCCCTCCACCTCATCCACTACTCCACCAATCTTGGTGTCATCAGCAAATTTACTGATCCACCCTTCAGCCCCCTCCTCTAAGTCATTAATAAAAATCACAAAGAGCAGAGGACCAAGCACTGACCCCTGTGGCACTCCGCTAGCAACCTGCCTCCAGTCCGAAAATTTTCCATCCACCACCACCCTCTGTCTTCGATAAATCAAACCTTTAAAAAATAGGTAAATGAGCACTTGAAATATCATAACATTCAAGGACATGGGACAGGTGCAGGAAAGTGGGATTAGCGCCACGTTAGTGGTAGATATTGTCGGTGCAGGTTCGATGGGCTGAAGGGCCTTTTCTGCACTGTATGACTCTCTGACTCTAAGGCTGAGGAGGGACCTGATCGAGGTTAACAAAATTATGAAGGACAGAGATAGGAAGGAACTTTTCCCCTTAGTATAGGGGTCAATAACCAGGGGGCTGAGATTTAAGGTCAGGGACAGGAGATTTAGGGGAGGATTTGAGGAGAAGGTTTTTCACCCAGAGGGCGGTGGGAATCTGGAACTCACTGCCTGAAAGGCTGGTAGAGGCGGGAACCCTCACAACATTTAAGAAGGATTTAGATGGGCAATTGAAATGCTGTAGCGTACAAAGCAATCGACCAAATGCTGGGAAACGGGATTGGAATTAGCTTTCTGATGACCTTCAAGAGAATACAAAAGCAGGGATGTACCGCTGAAGCTTTATAAGGCACATCAGAGCACATTTGGGGCAGCACTGTGGCACAGTGGTTAGCACTGCTGCCTCACAGCGCCAGGGACCCGGGTTCAATTCCCGGCCTCGGTCACTGTCTGTGTGGAGTCTGCACGTCCTCCCCGTGTCTGCGTGGGTTTCCCCCGGGTGCTCCGGTTTCCTCTCACGTCCAAATATGTGCGGGTTAGGTCAGTTGGCCATGGTAAATTGAACGTAGTGTCAGGGGATTAGCAGGGTAAATATGTGAGGTTATGGGAGTAGGGCCTGGGTGGGATTGTGGTCGGTGCAGACTCGATGGGCCGAATGGCCTCCTTCTGCACTGTAGAGATTCTATGAATATTGCGAGCAATTTTAGACCCTGTATCTAAAGAATGATGTGTTGGCCTTGGAGCAGGTCCAGAGGTGGTTCACGAAAATGATCCTGGCAGAGAGACTTCACTGAGGTGCATTCTGGAAAGAAGTCAGCGCAGTCACCTCGACTGAAACCAAAAGAGAAAACATTGGAAAATCTCAGCAGGTCTGGCAGCATCTGTAAGGAGAGAAAAGAGCTGACGTTTCGAGTCCAGATGACCCTTTGTCAGAGCTAAAAGGCATAGAAAATGGGAGATATTTACACGATGTGGAGATGCCGGCGTTGGACTGGGGTAAACACAGTAAGAAGTTTAACAACACCAGGTTAAAGTCCAACAGGTTTATTTGGTAGCAAAAGCCACACAAGCAAAAGCTACCAAATAAACCTGTTGGACTTTAACCTGGTGTTGTTAAACTTCTTACAGATATTTACACTGCAGGGTGAGGGAATGAATGAGTCATAGCCACAGAAGCCAGGGGAAAGGCTGCTAATACCTGTCCACAGAGAGAATAAAGGGTGTGAATGGTCAAACGGCAGAGAAGCTGTGACAGATAAAGATGTTTGGTGCGGGGGGAGGGGGGGAGATGGGACAGAGGTAAAATTTAGAAAAGGGGGAGAAAAGATAAGGGAAGGGGCTTAAAGTAGGGGGAAAGAGTGGGGAGTGCAGCTTTGACAGCATCTGTAGAGAGAGAATAGAGCCAAAGTCCTGGCTAATCTCCTCTGCACCCCCTCTAATGTAATCACATCTTTCCTATAGTGTGGCGACCATAACTGCACGCACTACTCTAGCTGTGGAATTCATTGCCATAGAAGGCTGTGGCGGCCAGGTCATTGAGTGTATTTAAGACAGAGATAGATAGACTCTTGATTCGTAAAGGGATCAAAGGTTCTGGGGACATAATCACTTCCACCTACTTCCGTCGGGTCAAAGATACAAAACTGTGAGATCATCTCCCAACCAACTCAATAACAGCTTCTTCCCTGCTGCCATCAAACATTTGAATGGGCTTACCTTACATTAAGTTGATCTTTCTCTACACCCTAACTATAACTGTAGTTTATGTTTAAAGTTTATTTATTCGTGTCACAAGTAGGCTTACATTAACACTGCAATGAAGTTACTGTGAAAATCTCCGAGTCACCATACTCCAGAGCCTGTTCGGATACACTGAGGGAAAATTTAGCATGGCCAATGCACCTAACCAGCACGTCTTTCGGACTGTGGGAGGGAACTGGAGCAGCCGGAGGAAAGCCATACAGACATAGGGAGCACGTGCTGACTCCACACAGACCGTGGCCAAAGGCGGGAATCAAACCCGGGTCCCTGGCGCTGTGAAGCAGCAGTGCTAACCACTGTGCCAATGTGTCATCCCAAAATGGACTGAGGCACCACTGAGATACACTATACATTGCACCCTCTCCTTTCCTTCTCCCCTACTTACTCTATAAACAGTATGTTTTGTCTGTATAGCGAGCAAGAAACAATACTTTTCACTGTACCCCAATACATGTGACAATAATAAATCAAATCATAGAAACCCTACAGTACAGAAAGAGGCCATTCGGCCCATTGAGTCTGCACCGACCACAATCCCACCCAGGCCCTACTCCCATATCCCTACATATTTACCCACAAATAGATGTTCGGAGGGAGGATGTCCTGGCAGTTTTGAATAAACTGAAGGTCGATAAGTCCCCTGGGCCTGATGAAATATATCCTAGGATTCTTTGGGAGGCAAGGGATGAGATTGCAGAGCCTTTGGCTTTGATCTTTGGGTCCTCGCTGTCCACGGGGATAGTGCCAGAGGACTGGAGAATGGCGAATGTTGTTCCTCTGTTTAAGAAAGGGAATAGAAATGACCCTGGTAATTATAGACCGGTTAATCTTACTTCGGTGGTTGGTAAATTGATGGAAAAGGTTCTTAGGGATGGGATTTACGACCATTTAGAAAGATGCGGATTAAAATAATCCAGAAATAATGCTTTCTATGGTGCATCTGTAAAGGTTGGTGAGAGTTGTAGTGGACATGCCATATTTTCTTGGCCTCCTGAGAAAGTAGAGGCGTTGGTGGGGCTTTCTTAACTGTAACGTCAGCATGAGGGGACCAGGACAGGTTGTTGGTGATCTGGACACCAAGAAACTTGAAGGTCTTGACCATTTCCACTTCGTCTCCATTGATGTAGACAGGGGCATGTTCTCCACTACGCTTCCTGAAGTCGATGACAATCTCCTTCGTTTTTTTGACATTGAGGAAGAAATTATTGTCGCTGCACCAGTTCACCAGATTCTCTATCTCATTCCTGTACTCTGTCTCATCATTGTTTGAGATCCGGCCCACTATGGTGGTGTCATCAGCGAACTTGATAATCGAGTTGGAGCGGAATTTGGCCACACAGTCATAAGTGTATAAGGAGTATGGTAAGGGGCTGAGGACACAGCCTTGTGGGGTTGTAAGGTTTCTGGCCTCCGCTACCTTCCCAAGCAGTGCATTCCAGATTCCCACCACCCTCCGAGTGAAAAATTCCCTCTGAGTCTCCTGCCCCTTACACTAAATCAGTGCCCCCTCGTGATTGACCCTGCTCTATGGAAAGTAACCCCAGCCTCTCTTCATAGCCAGAACACTCCAGCCCAGGCAAGATTCTGATGAAATAAAAGCAAAATACTGCAGATTCTGGAATCCGAAACAGAAAATGCTGGAAAATCTCAGCAGCTTTTACAGCGTCTATGGAGAGAGAATAGAACCAAAGTCCCGGCCAATCTCCTTTGCACCCTCTCTAGTGTAGCCTCTTTAATGCCAACCAGAACTGTACACTAGCTGCGACCTAACTAGTATTTTATACAGTTCCATCATAACCTCCCTGCTCTTATATTCAATGTCTCAGTTAAGAAAGTATCCAATATGCTTTCTTAACCACCTCAACTCCTGTCCTGCTGCCCTTCAGGGGTGTATGGACATGCTGTCCAGTCTCCCGCTGGTCTTCTGTTTTAGCATCCTCCCGTTCATCATGTGTCTCCTTCCCTTGTTAATCCTCCCAAAATGCATCACCTCACACTTTTCAGGGTTAAATTCCATTTGCCACTGTTCCGCCCATATGACCAGCCCGTCTACATCGTCCTGTAATGTAAGACTTTCCTCCTCGCTATTTACCACGCCTCTGGTTGATGTCTGATCTGCAAACTTACTGATCCTACCCTCTCTCATTCAGGCCGAGATCATCCACGTACATTACAAACAGCAAGGGACCCAGCACCGATCGTAGAATATAAACAGTGCAGAAGGAGGCCATTCAACCCATCGAGTCTGCACAGATTCTCCGACAGAGCATATTACCCAGGTCCTATTCCTGCAACCCCACATATTTACACTGCTAATTTCCCCCTAACCTACACATCTTTGGACAGTAAGAGGCAATTTAGCACGGCCAATCCACCTAACCTACAGATTTTTGGACACTAAGGGACAATTTAGCATGGGCGACCCACCATGGGCGGCATGATGGCACAGTGGTTAGCACTGCTGCTTCACAGCACCAGGGACCCGGGTTCGATTCCCGGCTTGGGTTACTGTCTGTGTGGAGTTTGCACGTTCTCCCGGTGTCTGCGCGGGTTTCCTCCGGGTGCTCCGGTTTCCTCCCACAGTCCGAAAGACGTGCTAATTAGGTGCATTGACCCGAATAGGCGCCAGACTGTGGTGACTAGGGGAATTTCACAGTGGCTTCATTGCAGTGTTAATGTAAGTCTTATTTGTGACTAATAAATAAACTTTAAACCTAACTTGCACATCTTTGAACTGTGGGAGGAAACTGGAGCACCCGGAAGAAACCCACGCAGACACGGGGAGAAAGTGCAAAGTCCACACAGACTGTTACCCAAGGCTGGAATCGAACCCAGGTCCCTGGCACTGGGAGGCAGCAATGCTAACCACTGTGCCACCATGCCGCCCTACGGTACACTACTGGACGCAGGCTTCCAGTCACAGAAACAACCTTGGATCATCACCCTCTGCCACTAAACCAATTTAGGATCCCATTTGTGAGATTGCCCTGGATCCCATGGGCTTTTCTTGACCAGTCTCTCACAAAGGACCCTGTCAAAAGTCTTACTGTCATCCATGTAGACTATATCAACAGCACTGCCCTCATCTACACACCGAGCCACCTCTACAAAAAATTCAATCAACTTTGGTAGACATGATCTCCTCCTGACAAAGCCATGCTGACTATAGGACCATAAGATATAGGAGCAGCATTAGGCCATTCGACCCATCAGGTCTGCTCCGCTGTTCAATCATGGCTGATAAGTTTCTCAACCCTATTCTCCCGCCTTTTCCCTGTAATCTTTGAACCCCCCCTTACCAATCAAGAACCTATCTATCTCTGTCTTAAATACACTCAGTGACCCGGCCTCCTCTGTGGCAATGAATTCCACAGATTCACCACCCTCTGGCTGAAGAAATTCCTCCTCATCTTGGTTCTAAAGGGTCGTCCCTTTACTCTGTGTCTGCCCTCGGATCCTAGTCTCTCCGATTAATGGAGACATCTTCTAAGCATCCACTCTATCCAGGCTTTTCAATATTCTGTAAGTTTCAGTGAGATCCCTCCCGCCCCCTCATCCTTCTAAACTCCATCGAGTACAGACCCAGAGACTATTCTTGATTCATTCTTGCCTCTCCAAGTGGAGATTAATTCCATCCCTCAGAAATTTTTCCAATAATTTCTCTACCGCTGATGTTAGACTCCTGTAAGTACCTGGTTTATCCTTACTTCTCTTCTTCAATAACTGTACCATATTAGCTATCCTCCAGTCCTCTGGCACCTCTGCTGTGATGTGGAGATGCCGGCGTTGGACTGGGGCAAACACAGTAAGAAGTTTAACAACACCAGGTTAAAGTCCAACAGGTTTATTTGGTAGCATTCTCCCCGTGTCTGCGTGGGTTTCCTCCAGGTGCTCCGGTTTCCTCCCACAGTTCAAAGATCCTGCTGGTTAGGTGTATTCGCTGTGCTAAATTCTCCCTCAGTGTATCCGAACAGGCGCCGGAGTGTGGTGACTAGGGGATTTTCACAGTAACATCATTGCAGTAAGCCTATCTGTGACACTAATAAATAAATGTTAAGATTTTGCACTGATATGCTGGGCTTCCCCATCTGTGAGGATGGGGATATATCTGGAGCTTCGTCCTCCAGTGAGCTGCAAAGCCGTTCCCTCACAGTGAATGTATATGCCACAAAGGGAAGGAGGTGGAGAAGAAAATGTGTGCTTATTAAACTTGTCTCGTGGATGGTACCACCAAGAAACCGGGTGAACAGGTGGCTGTGGTGGTGATCTGAAATGCGCTGCATGGGAGGGTGGTGGAGGCGGGATGCCTCACATCCTTTAAATCGTACCTGGATGAGCACTTGGCACATCATAACATTCATGGCTATGGACCAAGCACTGGCAGATGGGATTAGGTGGGAGGTCAGGTGTTTCTCGTGTGTCAGTGCAGACTCGATGGGCCGAAGGGCCTCTTCTGCACTGTGTGATTGCATGATTCTCGCCTTGTTCTCCACGATCTGTGAGACATCATCTTCCTGTGTAAAGACAAATCACAGAATCCCTACAGTGCAGATGGAGGCCGTTTGGCCCATCGAGTCTGCACTGACCACAATCCCACCCAGACCCTATCCCCATAACCCCACATATCTACCCTGCTAGTCCCCCTGATCCTAAGGGGCAATTTAGCATGGCCAATCCACCTAACCTGCACATCTTTGGACTGTGGGGGGAAACCGGAGCACCCGGAGGAAACCCACGCAGACACGGGGAGAACGTGCAGACTCCACATAGACAGTGACCCAAGCCGGGAATCGAACCCGGGTCCCTGGTGCTGTGAGGCAGTAGTGCTAACCACTGTGCCACTGTGCCACGCATCATCCATGCCCCCATGCATAAATCTCCTTTGTCTTTAGTTCTTCTTTTAGCAACCTTTCACTATTTATTAGCCAACAGAAGAATTTTGGACTCCATTCCTGGTAGTTGCCAGTCTCTGTTCATGTACTATTTTTTACTTCTCCTATTTGCTTTTTCAATTCCCCTCTGGCCCCCTCTACGTTAGACATAGAACAGAATCCCTATAGTGCAGAAGGAGGCCATTCAGCCCACCGAGTCTGCACCAACTACAATCCCACCCAGGCCCATTCCTCATTACCCCATGCATTGACCCTAGCTAGACCCCTGACACTATGAGGCGCAATTTAGCATGGCCAATCCCCCAACCTGCACATCTTTGGACACTAAGGGGCAATTCAGCATGGCCAATCGCCCTAACCCGCACATCTCCGTACTGTGGGAGGAAACCCACGCAGACATAGAACGTGCAGACTCTGCACAGACAGTGACCAAGCTGGGAATCGAATCCAGGTCCCTGGCTCTGTGAGGCAGCAGTGCTAACCACTGTGCCACCGTGCCGCCCACTTGGTCTGGAGCCTCGTAATTTTTTTATTCATTTGTGGGACATGGGCGTCACTGGCTGGCCAGCATTTATTGCCCATCTCTAGTGGCTCTTGAGATGGTGGTGGTGAGCCACCTTCTTGAATCGCTGCAGTCCACATGCTGTGGGTTGACCCACAGTGCCGTTAGGGAGGGGGTTCAAGGATCGTTACTGGACTTCAGTCAGTCCTTATGTGGGATAGGTACACCCACAGTGCTGTTAGGGAGGGAGTTCCAGGATTGTTATTGGACATCAGACAGTGCCCGTGTGTGGGATATGTACACCCACAGTGCTGTTCGGGAGGAAGTTCCAGGATTGTTATTGGACATCAGTCAGTCCCCGTGTGTGGGATATGTACACCCACAGTGCTGTTCGGGAGGAAGTTCCAGGATTGTTATTGGACATCAGACAGTGCCCGTGTGTGGGATATGTACACCCACAGTGCTGTTCGGGAGGGAGTTCCAGGATTGTTATTGGACATCAGTCAGTCCCCGTGTGTGGGATATGTACACCCACAGTGCTGTTCGGGAGGGAGTTCCAGGGTTGTTATTGGACATCAGTCAGTTCCTGTGTGTGGGGTAGGTACACCCACAGTGCTGTTAGGGAGGGAGTTCCAGGATTGTTATTGGACATCAGTCAGTCCCCGTGTGTGGGATATGTACACCCACAGTGCTGTTCGGGAGGGAGTTCCAGGGTTGTTATTGGACATCAGTCAGTTCCTGTGTGTGGGGTAGGTACACCCACAGTGCTGTTCGGGAGGGAGTTCCAGGGTTGTTATTGGACATCAGTCAGTTCCTGTGTGTGGGGTAGGTACACCCACAGTGCTGTTCAGGAGGGAGTTCCAGGATTGTTATTGGACATCAGTCAGTCCCTGTGTGTGGGGTAGGTACACCCACAGCGCTGTTCGGGAGGGAGTTCCAGGATTGTTATTGGACATCAGTCAGTCCCTGTGTGTGTGGGGTAGGTACACCCACAGTGCTGTTAGGGAGGGAGCTCCGGGATTTTGACCCCAGCGACAGTGAAGGAACGGCCGATATATTTCCAAGTTGGGATGGTGAGTGGCTCGGAGGGGGAGCTTGCAGGTGGTGGTTTTCCCCATGTGACTGCTGGCCCCCCCTTGTCCTTCTCAATGGTAGAGGTGGCGGCTTTGGAAGGTGTTGTCTAAGGATCTTTGGTGAATTGCTGCAGTGCATCTTGTAGATGGTACACACTGCTGCCACTGAGCGTCGGTGGTGAAGGAGTGGATGTTTATAGATGTGGCAATCAAGCGGGCTGCTTTGTCCTGGATGGTGTCGAGCTTCTTGAGTGTTGTTGGGAGCTGCACCCTTTCAGGCAAGTGGAGAGTATTCCACCACACTCCTGACTTGTGCCTTGTAGATGTGAGTTACTCGCCGCAGTATTCCCAGCCTCTAACCTGCTCTTGTAGCCACTGTATGCTGTGGTGTTACACGTGTCTATCTAAATACTTCTTAAATGTTGTGAGGGTTCCTGCCTCTACCACCCTTTCAGGCAGAGAGTTCCAGTTTCCTGCACCCTCCAGATGAAAAGGTTTTCCCTGAAATCCCCTCTAATTTTGAGGGGAACTTGAGGATGGTAATTTTCACATACACCTGTTACCCTTTGAGGTAGGGGTGTCTAAATGAGGAAAACACATAATCATGGGTTTAAGAACACTAACACAATACTGACTTAAGAGTGACTGATCTTAGACTATAGAGAGCGCTGACAAGAGGGTGTCACCATAAAAGACAGTTCTAACTGAATAACACACATTTTTCATTTAAAACATGTGTTTTGAATTTATAAAATGGATGCAGTTTGCTTTTAGAATACAATTTGTAAAGCTTTAGCCAACAGCAAGATACAGCAGGGCCTGGTGGGATGAGGTAGCAGATGGAGCCTGCATTCCGTAGGACAATGGTTTTACTGAAGGCGGCCATTTTATCAGCAGTCGTCAGAAACAAAATGGCTGCCAATGCCAGTTTGATGAATTGAACTATACAGCTCCAAGCTGATAACACAGGGGCAAGGCACGCATAAGGATTTTCTCAGCGTCGGACGAGTGTCACATGGGTTCAAGTCTTTGGGAATATTCTCCCGTTTCCCTGTCCAGCGTCCTGTGTTGCTGGGCAACCGAGGGAGGGAGCATCCAAAATTAAGGACAAATAAGATCCCATGAGGTCAGGATGTAAATTGCTATTGGCTGGAGTTGGTGACAGGGATGGTTATTGACTGATTTGTATTAATGTTTACTGGATTATGCCCACCGGAAAGGTGGGAAATATGATTTTGAAAATGTATAATTGCCCTCACGGGGGCATTACATTTCAGAGTGATATTGGGCTGCCTGCATTCTCTGCCTGGAATGCTGGGCTACTTTATATCATTCTCCCATTCGATAGTTTGGTCAATAAAGGCACGTCTTAGGATCAGTACACTGAGTTTGTGAGTCTCTGTGTTTAGCTTAAGTTTTAGCAATACACATTCTCAAAAGAAAACCTCCGCCAACACTCTTCTGGACCCTTCTAGGTGATGGAGGGTTTGGGAGATTCTTGTCAAAGCTTTGGTGGAGTTGTATGTATAAAATGCCTCTCCTTCACCTCCAACTCTTCCATCCCCACCCACCTCTATCCCCCCTCATCAATACTGGAGTTTTCTCCCAGCCCTGACCAATTGGCAGGTGCCCTTCCCTGAAGGACATTAGTGTTTGGTTTTTATGACAATCCAGCTGCGTTTGTGATCACTTCTCCTCAGTGTCGGCCTTACAAATAATTCAGCTCAATCTGTCGACCTGCCTTTGTGATTCTGTGGGTCCCCTCTCATCACTTGTTCCTTTTTAAAATCATTTTCACAGGGGACTGTTTGCACTCAAGAAACATGAACTAAACATCACATCAGATCTCACACAGTCACCCTGAGTGGATTTATTATTGTCACATGTATTAGTATACAGTGAAAAGTATTGTTTCTTGCACGCTATACAGACAAAGCATACTGTACATAGAGTACAGAGGGGGAAGGAAAGGAGAGAGCGTAGAATGTAGTGTTAAAGTCACAACTAGGGCGTAGAGAAAGATCAACTTAGTGCGAGGTAGGTCCATTCAAAAGTCTGAAGGCAGTAGGGAAGAAGCTGTTCTTGAGTCGGTTGGTATGTGACCTCAGACCTTTGTATCATTTTCCCGACGGAACAAGGTGGAAGAGAGAATGTCCAGGGTGCGTGGGGTCCTTGATTATGCTGACTGCTTTTCTCGAGGCAGCAGGAAGTGTAGACAGAGTCAATGGATGGGGGGCTGGTTTGAGTGATGGACTGGGCTTAGTTCACGACCCTTTGTAGTTTCTTGCGGTCTTGGGCAGAGCAGGAGCCAGGGGTATGGGGAATTACAAAATCAAAGGTAAAGGAGAGGGTACGAGTAAGGGTTAATGATGAGGACATTCATCTCGTTAAAGGGGTCAAGTGCTCAGGCAGAGTAAAAACGGTGACAAACACAAGAAGGGAGGTGGTCAACGCGGTGCAAGGAGATGGTCTGGGGAAGGATAAGCAGTTTGCGAAAGGTAGGGACAGAGAACAAAGAACAAAGAACAGTACAGCACAGGAAACAGGCCTTTTGGCCCTCCAAGCCTGTGCCGCTCCTTGGTCCAACTAGACCAATCGTTTGTATCCCTCCATTCCCAGGCTGCTCATGTGACTATCCAGGTAAGTCTTAAACGATGTCAGCGTGCCTGCCTCCACCACCCTACTTGGCAGCGCATTCCAGGCCCCCACCACCCTCTGTGTAAAAAACGTCCCTCTGATGTCTGAGTTATACTTCGCCCCTCTCAGCTTGAGCCCGTGACCCCTCGTGATCGTCACCTCCGACCTGGGAAAAAGCTTCCCACTGTTCACCCTATCTATACCCTTCATAATCTTGTATACCTCTATTAGATCTCCCCTCATTCTCCGTCTTTCCAAGGAGAACAACCCCAGTCTACCCAATCTCTCCTCATAGCTAAGACCCTCCATACCAGGCAACATCCTGGTAAACCTTCTCTGCACTCTCTCCAATGCCTCCACGTCCTTCTGGTAGTGCGGTGACCAGAACTGGACGCAGTACTCCAAATGTGGCCTAACCAGCGTTCTATACAGCTGCATCATCAGACTCCAGCTTTTATACTCTATACCCCGTCCTATAAAGGCAAGCATACCATATGCCTTCTTCACCACCTTCTCCACCTGTGTTGCCACCTTCAAGGATTTGTGGACTTGCACACCTAGGTCCCTCTGTGTTTCTATACTCCTGATGACTCTGCCATTTATTGTATAACTCCTCCCTACATTATTTCTTCCAAAATGCATCACTTCCACATAAAGGCTAGCATAAAGACACTTTACCTGAATGCATGTAGCATTCGAAACAAAGTGAATGAGTTGATGGCACAAATCAGTACAAATGCGTATGATCTAGTGGCCATTACGGAAACGTGGTTGCAGGGTGACCAGGACTGGGAACTGAATATTCAGGGGTATCAGACATTTCGGAGGGATAGACAGGAAGGAAAAGGAGGTGGGGTAGCTCTGTTAATTAAAGATAACATCAGGGCGGTAGTGAGAGACGATATCGGCTCTAAGGAGCAGAATGTGGAATCGTTGTGGGTGGAGATAAGGAATAGTAAGGGGAGAAAGTCACTGGTGGGCATGGTCTACAGGCCCCCAAATAATAACTTTGAGGTGGGTCGGGCTCTAAACAAGCAAATAATGGATGTGTGCAAAAACAGAACAGCACTAATCATGGGGGATTTTAACCTGCATATTGATTGGTTGACTCAAGTCGGACGCGGTGGACTTGAGGAAGAGTTCTTAGAATGCTGTCGGGATAGTTTCCTCGAACAGTATGTTACAGAATCTACGAGGGAGCGAGCTATCTTGGATCTGGTCCTGTGTAATGAGACAGGTAAAATTAATCATCTTCTTGTGAGGGATCCTCTTGGGAATGAGTGATCACAATATGGTTGAATTTCTAATACAAATGGAGGGAGAGAAAGTAGGGTCCCAAACCAGTGTCCTCTGCTTGAACAGAGGGGAGTACAATAGGATGAGGGCAGAATTGGCTAATGTAGACTGGGAGCGCAGACTAGTTGGTAGGACAGCTGAGCTACAGTGGCGGATTTTTAAGGAGATTTTTCTCAGTACTCAGCAAAAATATATTCCTGTGATAAAAAAAGAATGTAAGAAAAGGGATAACCAGCTGTGGATAACTAAGGAAATAAAGGAGAGTATTAAATTAAAAACCGATGCGTACAGAGTGGCTAAAACTAGTGGGGAATTAGCAGATTGGGAAAGCTTGAAAAAACAACAAAGAACTACTAAGAAAGCGATAAAGGAAAGATAGATTATGAAACTAAACTAGCACAAAATATAAAAACTGATAGTAAAAGTTTTTACAAATATATAAAAAGGAAAAGAGTAGTTAAAGTAAATATTGGACCCTTAGAAGAGGAGAAGGGGGATTTAATAATGGGAAACGAGGAAATGGCCGAGGCCTGAAACAAGTTTTTTGTGTCGGTCTTCAGAGTAGAGGACACAAATAGCTTACCGAAAATTGATGGTCGTGGGACTGTAGGGGGTGAGGTCCTTAAAACGATTACTATTACTAAAGAGGGAGTGCTTGGTAGGCTAATGGGACTAAAGGTAGACAAGTCCCTGGGCCCGGATGGAATGCATCCCAGGGTACTGAAAGAAATGGCAAAAGTAATAGCAGATGCGTTGGTTGTAATTGATCAAAATTCGCTGGACTCTGGGGAAGTGCCGGCTGATTGGAAAACAGTTAATGTGACGCCACTGTTCAGACAAGGAGGTAGACAAAAGTCAGGTAACTACAGGCCGGTTAGCTTAACGTCCGTAGTTGGGAAATTGCTGGAATCCATCATTAAAGAAGAAATAGCAGGACACCTGGAAAAAAAATGGTTCGATTAAGCAGACGCAGCATGGATTCATGAAGGGAAAGTTGTGTTTGACGAATTTACTGGATTTTTATGAAGATGAAACGAGTGCGGTTGACAGAGCGGAACTGGTGGATGTGGTGTTTTTGGATTTCCAGGAGGTGTTCGATAAGGTGCCTCACAAAAGGTTGCTGCAGAAGATAAGGGTACACGGAGTTGGGGGTAAAGTGTTAGCGTGGATTGAGGATTGGCTATCTAACAGGAAGCAGAGAGTTGGAATAAATGGGTGCTTTTCTGGTTGGCAGTTGGTGACTAGTGGCGTGCCGCAGGGATCGGTGCTGGGGCCTCAACGTCGGTGGTGGTGGAGGCAAACTCGTTGGGGTCTTTTAAGAGACTTCTGGATGAGTACATGGGATTTAATGGGATTGAGGGCTATAGATAGGCCTAGAGGTAGGGATATGATCAGCGCAACTTGTGGGCCGAAGGGCCTGTTTGTGCTGTGGCTTTCTATGTTCTATGTTCAACTGTTTACCGTATACAAAGACGATCTGGAGGAGGGGACCAAGTGTAGGGTAACAAAGTTTGCGGATGATACAAAGATGAGTGGGAAAGCGAATTGCGTGGAGGATGCGGAAAGTCTGCAGAGAGATTTGGATAGGCGAAGTGAGTGGGCGAGGATCTGGCAGATGAGTATAACGTTGACAAGTGTGAGGTTATCACTTTGGAAGGAATAATAGTAAAATGGACTATTATTTAGATGGTGAAAAATTACAACATGCTACTATACAGAGGGACCTGGGGGTCCTTGTGAATGAATCGCAAAAACTCAGTTTGCAGGTGCAGCAGGTGATCAGGAAGGCAAATGAAACGTTGGCCTTTATCGCGAAGGGGATGGAGTATAAAAGCAGGGAGGTCTTGCTGCAATTGTACAAGGTACTGGTGAGGCCGCAACTGGAGTACTGTGTGTAATTTTGGTCCCCTTATTTGCAGAAGGATGTATTGGCCTTGGAGGGAGTACAGAGAAGGTTCACCAGGTTGATACCGGAGGTGAGGGGGTTAGCTTATGAGGAGAGATTGAGTAGATTGGGCCTGTACTCATTGGAGTTTAGAAGGCTGAGGGGAGATCTTATAGAGACATATAAGATAATGAAGGGGCGAGACAGGGTAGAGGCAGCGAGATTCTTCCCACTTAGAAAGGAAACAAGAACGAGAGGACACAGCCTCAAAATAAGGGGGAGTCAGTTTAGAACAGAGTTGAGGAGGAACTTCTTCTCTCAGAGGGTAGTGAATCTCTGGAATTCTCTGCCCGTTGAAGCAGTGGAGGCTACCTCGTTAAATATGTTTAAGTCACAGGTAGATAGATTTCTGATCAATAAGGGAATTAAGGGTTATGGGGAGCGGGCGGGTAAGTGGAACTGGACCACTATCAGATCAGCCATGATCTTATTGAATGGTGGGGCAGGTTCGAGGGCCTACTTCTGCTCCTATTTCTTATGTTCTTATGTTCTTATGTCTTTGTTTCATCCTGTTGGCAAGGCTGGGCATGCCATGTTTATGAAACTGACACAAGGTTAGATCAGTCTCTTTCCTGAATTCACAACCACTGACCTCAATGAGGCCTTGTTTCACAGAATCCCGACAGCGCAGAACCATCAAGTCTTCATCAATCACAATCCCACACAGACCCTATCCCCGTAACCCCACATATTTACCCTACTAATCCCCCTGACATTAAGGGACAATTTAGCATGCCAATCAACCTAGCCCTGCACATCTTTGGACAGTGTGAGGAAACCGGAGCACCCGGAGGAAACCCACACAGACCCAGGGGGATTGTGCAAACTCTGCACAGACAGTGACCCGAGGCCAGATTGGAACTCGGGTCCCTGGCGCTGTGAGGCAGCAGTGCTCACCACTGTGTCACCATGCTGCCCTTGTTGATAATAAGCTTTTTCCATTTTTGCTGTCAGAGTTGCCTGCCATTGTTGTTGTAACTTAATTTCCACAGCGCCTGTTCATGTACACTGAGGAAGAATTTAGCATGGCCAATCCACCTTACCAGCATGGGTGTCATGGGTTCACTCCAGGTATAATTCAAGTGACCCACTAGGGAGCTTTATTCAAACAAAGTTTATTTATGAACATAGTTAAATATAACAAAAATAATTAGCATAATTTTTACCAATTACAAGATTCAAACATGACACAGCACAACGCCTAACAGCTAGCTTTCTCAGGTGTTCCAAGTTAAACACAGACATACACCTTCTTCATACTTGGCACAGCACCAAGTATGCTCAGTAATGCTTGGAATTGGTCCTTTCACTGTTGGATTAAATCTCTGAGGCTTCTGAGGCCTGGAACTTTCAGAAAGCCTCTGGAGAGGGAGACAGAGACACTGCCTTCCTCCACCAACTCCTGGCAGCAATTGAGAAAACTAAAAACTTGGAATGCTCTCTATATAAAAAAATAACTGTCCCCAGGCATAACACCTGACCTGTCAATCATCCCCAAATCAAGCTCCACTCAGCAATCCCCAGACGACCATAAAACCCCAGGAACTGCATCATTTGATTTGATTTATTATTGTCACATGTATTGGGATACAGTGAAAAGTATTTTTCTTGCATGCTATACAGACAATGCATACCATTCATAGAGAAGGAAAAGAGAGGGTGAAAAACGTAGTGTTACCATCATAGCTAGGGTGTCGAGGGGGATCGATTTAGTGCGATGTAGGTCCCGGGGAAAAAGCAGGATTAGGCTATTGAGTTGGACGATCAGCCATGATCGTGATGAATGGCGGAGCGGCTCAAAGGGCCAAATGGCCTCCTCCTGCTCCTACCTTCTCTGTTTCTATTCAAAAGTCTGATGAGTCCAGATTAAAATCAATATGATGCCCAATTATATTGCTTGAGTAACAACGAGAGGACACCAGTTACAGACATCATGGCACCGACAAAAATCTGCAGAGCAACATGAATAACATACATTTCTTAAAGGCACAGTACGGTCACATGCAATTCCTCTGAGGCACCTTGGGATGTCTTACTACACGGAATGTGGCCTATAAAAACAAGTTGTTACTGTTTTATGACTGCCAGTTTGTGCACAGTAAGATTCCACGAAGGAACAAGCAGACCGACTCATGAATCCTTGCTGGTTTCTTGCTGGTGTTGGTTAAAGCACGAATGTTGCTCTCATTCCACCAGGAGAACTCCACTGTGGGCAGTACATGGAGTTGTTAAGCTCTCCCAGGCAGAGAGGGGGGGCTGATTGTGCTGTCGGGTCTGCAGCGCACCTTGAAGAACCGCTGTCTGGGATCTTTCCTCTTCCTTCACTGGTGCACTGCTGAAGTTGTCCCTGCAGCCAAATAGACCCAATTTAACTATCAAAGCATTAATGGCAGGCACAATTCAGGAAGATTTAACAAAATTGCACATCTTTGCATTTAACGGATATGTCATTAATCTCAGACATAACTCAAAACTATGACTCATCTGATTTGATTTATTATTGTCACATGTATTAGTATACAGTGAAAAGTATCATTTCTTGTGCACTACACAGACAAAGCATACTGTTCATAGAGTACAGAGGGGAGAAGGAAACGAGAGGGTGCAGAATGTAGTGTTACAGTCACAGCTAGGGTGTAGAGAAAGATCAACTTAACGCGAGGTAGATCCGTTCAAAAGTCTGACAGCAGCAGGGAAGAAGCTGTTCTTCAGTCGGTCGGTACGTGACCTCAGACTTCTGTATCTTTTCTCTGCCGGAAGAAGGTGGAAGAGAGAAGGTCTGGGTTGAGTGGGGTCCTTGATTATGCTGGCTGCTTTTCCCGAGGCAGCGGGAAGTGTAGACGGAGTCAATGGATAGGAGGCTGGTGTGCGTGACGGATTGGGCTACATTCACGGCCCTTTGTAGTTTCTTGCGGTCTCGGTCAGAGCAGGAGCCCTTACCAAGCTGTGATGCATCTGGAAAGGATACTTTCTATGGTGCGTCTGTAATAAATCGTAGTGGACGTGCCGAAATTCCTTTGCCTGCTGAGAAAGTAGAAGTGTTGTGGGGCTTTCTTAACTTAACGTCAGCGTGGAGGGATCAGGACAGGTTGTTGGTGATCTGGACGCCTAGAAGCTTGAAACTCTTGACTATTTCCACTTCATCCCTGAACTCTGTACAAATCACATAATATTTCAGCTCCAATTTCATAGTCCCAGCTGGCCGTAACACACAATCATCCCAGGTTCCCCAAGCACACATCTGACAAACGTCTGTGGAACCACCTCAACTCTGCTGATGATGTCTGGATGGTGCAACTGCAGTAAGAAGTCTCACAACTCCAGGTTAAAGTCCAACAGGTTTATTTGGCAACGCTAGCTTTCGGAGTCTCAAGCTCCTTCATCAGGTGAGTGAGGACTTGTGTTCACAAACAGGGCATATAAAGACACAAACTCAATTTACAAGATAATGGTTGGAATGTAAGTCTTTACAGGTAATCAAGTCTTAAAGGTACAGACAACGTGAGTGGAGAGAGGGCCAAGCACAGGTTAAAGAGGTGTGTATTGTCTCCAGCCAGGACAGTTAAGTGAGATTTTGCAAGCCCAGGCAAGTCGTGGGGGTTACAGATAGTGTGACATGAACCCAAGATCCCGGTTGAGGCCGTCCTCATGTGTGTGGAACTTGGCTATCAGTTTCTGCTCAGTGACTCTGCGCCGTCGTGTGTCGTGAAGGCCGCCTTGGAGAACGCTTACCCGAAGATCAGAGGCTGAATGCCTGTGACTGCTGAAGTATTCCCCAACTGGAAGGGAACACTCCTGCCTGGTGATTGGTGCAAGTCCAGCAATGTTAATTCCTGAAGCTCTATCTCGGCTGACTCTCAGCATTTGGATTTAACCTGTGTCCGCGTCAACCCACCTGTAAAGCACCAGTGCACTGACCATTAATTACGGAGCTGTGAGGGAACTCTCTGACATTTTATATGATGACAATCAGGTCAGTCTCTCTCAGTATTGACTCTCTGACAGGGAGACTCTCTCTCAGTATTGGCTCCCTGACAGTGAGACTCTCTCTCAGTATTGGCTCCCTGACAGTGAGACACTCTCTCAGTATTGACTGTCTGACAGTGAGACACTCTCTCAATATTGACTGTCTGACAGTGAGACACTCTCTCAGTATTGACTCTCTGACAGTGAGACACTCTCTCAGTATTGACGCTCTGACAGTGAGACACTCTCTCAGTATTGACGCTCTGACAGTGAGACACTCTCTCAGTATTGACTCTCGAACAATGAGACACTCTCTCAGTATTGACGCTCTGACAGTGAGTCACTCTCTCAGTATTGACTCTGTGACAGTGAGACACTCTCTCAGTATTGACTCTCTGACAATGACACAGTCTCTCAGTAATGACTCTCTAACAGGGAGACACTCTCTCAGTTTTGACGCTCTGACACTGAGAAACTCTCTCAGTATTGACTCTCTGACAGTGAGACTCTCTCAGTATTGACGCTCTGACACTGAGAAACTCTCTCAGTATTGACTGTCTGACAGTGAGACACTCTCTCAGTATTGACTGTCTGACAGTGAGACACTCTCTCAGTATTGACTCTCTGACAGTGAGACACTCTCTCAGTAATTACTCTGCAGTGAGACACTCTCTCAGTATTGACTGTCTGACAGTGAGACACTCTCTCAGTAATTACTCTCTGACAGTGAGACACTCTCTCAGTATTGACTCTCTGACAGTGAGACACTCTCTCAGTAATTACTCTGCAGTGAGACACTCTCTCAGTATTGACTGTCTGACAGTGAGACACTCTCTCAGTAATTACTCTCTGACAGTGAGACACTCTCTCAGTATTGACTCTCTGACAGTGAGACACTCTCTCAGTATTGACACTCTGACAGTGAGACACTCTCAGTAATTACTCTCTGACAGTGAGACACTCTCTCTGTAATTACTCTCTGACAGTGAGTCACTCTCTCAGCATTGACTCTGTGACAGTGAGTCACTCTCTCAGCATTGACTCTGTGACAGTGAGACACCCTCTCAGTATTGACTCTCTGACAGTGAGACACTCTCTCAGAATTGACTCTCTGACAGTGAGACACTCTCTCAGTATTGACGCTCTGACAGTGAGACACCCTCTCAGTATTGACTCTCTGACAGTGAGACACTCTCTCAGAATTGACTCTCTGACAGTGAGACACTCTCTCAGTATTGACTCTCTGACAGTGAGACACTCTCTCAGTATTGACGCTCTGACAGTGAGACACTCTCTCAGTATTGACGCTCTGACAGTGAGACACTCTCTCAGTATTGACTCTCTGACAGTGAGACACTCTCTCAGTATTGACGCTCTGACAGTGAGACACTCTCTCAGTATTGACTCTCTGACAGTGAGACAGTCTCTCAGAATTGACTCTCTCTGACAGTGAGACACTCTCTCAGTTCTGGCCCTCTGATAGCACGGCACTCACATCATACTCACCCTCTCATACTGTGGCAGTCGCACCGTAATCCTTCTATTGCAAGCGGCTCCGTTCCCCTTGACCCTGTTACAGTGCGGCACTACCTCAGCGTTCTATTTCTAACAGTAAGGCAGTCTTTCAGATCTGGTGCTCTGGCAGTGCAGTCATCCCGTAGCGCTGACCTTTTGTCAGTAAGAAATTCAGCATCCACCTTCTGACAGCGGCACAGTCGCTCAGAACTGAAACTCTGGCATTGCAGCACTCACACAGTGCCTACCTTTCACGGTGAGGCAGTCTCTCAGTAATCCTCCGATTGTTCTTTTGCTCTCTGTTCTTGTCTGTCGTCCGGCTGCTGTCTCTCTCTTTCATCTCTCTCTCTGCTGGTTGGTCTATCTTTGGCTCTCTCTCTGCTGTCTGTGTCTCTCAGTCTCTCTCACTGCTGCTCGCGCTCTCTTTAGCTTTCTCTCTTCTGCTGTCTTTTTCTCTCCCTCTGTTGCTGTCTTTCTCTCTTTCTGTTGTCTCTCTCTCTATTTGTTCTGTCTCTTTGTCTGTCTCTCTCCCTCTCTGCTGCTTTCTCGCTCTGCTGAGTCTTTCCTGCTGGCTCACTCTGCTTCTCTCTGACTGTCACTCTCCTGCTGGCTCCCTCTCTCCCTCCGGCTCCCTCTCTCCCTCCCTGCTGCTTTCTCTCCCTCTGTTCATTCTGTATCTTCCTGTATTGATTTCTTTCTCACTCTCTCCCCTTTCTCTCTGTATTTCTGTTTATCCTCTGCCTTTCTGACTGTGTCTCATTCTGCCTCTTTCTCTCTTCCTTTTCCTGCTTCTCCTCTCCCTAACCTGTCCCTCTTCCAATGCACCCTCTCTCTCCCTATTGTCCCAGTATACATATCAAAAGCCCTCTCTGCCTATCTCTGCTCTCCCTAACTCCCACTCTCCCCAATTCCTTCTTAACCCTAATTCTCTAACTCTCTCCCTAACTTCCTCTCCCCCAAACTCTATTCTCTCTTCCTAACTGCCTCCTTCTCCTTCGGGACCTTCTCCCTGTTCCCTTCTCTCCCTAATTTCTGAACTCTCTCCCCTACTCCTTAATTAGTTCTCTCCCTAACTCTATCCTCTCTCCCTAACTTTAAAGTACGTATTAGTGTCACAAGTAGGTTTACATTAATACTGCAATGAAGTTACCTTGAAAATCCCCTAGTCACCGCAATCCGGCGCCTGTTCGGGTACACTGAGAGAGAATTTAGCATGGCCAATGCATCTAATCAGCACATCTTTTGGAACAAGGGGGGAAAACAGAGCACCCGCAGGAAACCCAAACAGACATGGGAAGAACGTGCAGACTCCACACAGATAGTGGCCCAAGCGACAAATCGAACCTGGGTCCCTGGCAGCAGTGCTAACCACTGTGTGTGTGTGCGTGTGCATGCGCGCGCGCGTGCACTAAGGGGCAATTTATCATGGCCAACCCACCTAAACTGCACATTTACAGACTGTGGGAGGAAACCGGAGCTCTAGGAGGAAACCCACGCAGACATGAGGAGAAGATGCAGACTCCACGCAGACAGTGACCCGAGGCAGGAATTGAACCTGGGTCCCTGGTGCTGTGAGGCAGCAGTTTGCCCACTGTGCCACCGTGCTGCCACACTCTACTCTCTCCCGTACTCTCCCCAAAATATCGAATCAATCCCCATTTTCTCTGCCACCTCTGAACAAAGAACAAAGAAAATTACAGCACAGGAACAGGCCCTTCGGCCCTCCAAGCCTGCACCGACCATGCTGCCCGACTTAACTAAATGCCCCTCCCCTTCCGAGGACCATATCCCTCTATTCCCATCCTATTCATGTATTTGTCAAGACGCCCCTTAAAAGATACTACCGTATCCGCTTCCACTACCACCCCCGGCAATGAGTTCCAGGCACCCACTACTCTCTGTGTAAAGAATCTGTCTCGTACATCTCCTTTAAAACTTGCCCCTCACACCTTAAACTGTGCCCCCTAGTAACTGACTCTTCCACCCTGGGAAAAAGCTTCTGACTATCCACATTGTCCATGCCTCTCATAATCTTGTAGACTTCTATCAGGTCACCCCTCAACCTCCGTCGGTCCAGTGAGAACAAACCAGGTTTCTCCAACCTCTCCTCATAGCTAATGCCCTCCATACCAGGCAACATCCTGGTAAATCTTTTCTGTACCCTCTCCAAAGCCTCCACATCTTTCTGGTCATGTGGCGACCAGAATTGAACACTATATTCCAAGTGCTGCCTAACTAAGGTTCTATAAAGCTGCAACATGACTCTGCTGGATGTTCTTCCTCCCGTTTATGTCTGGAGGAGTTCTTCTTGATTAAAGTAGTCAAGAAGGCATATGGCATGCTTGCCTTCATCAGCTGGGGCATTGAGTTTAAAAATTGGCAAGTCACGTTGCAGCTTTACAGAACCTTAGTTAGGCCGCACTTGGAATATAGTGTTCAATTCTGGTTGCCACACTACCAAAAGGATGTGGAGGCTTTGGAGAGGGTACAGAAAAGATTTACCAGGATGTTGCCCTCTTTTTAGGTCAAACCAAATAAACAAACTCAGATTAAGTCAGGACAAAGTAAAAGGGGCAGCTCCCCAAAAGGAGGGGAAACAGCCCGAACAGAAATCAAAGTGCGAAGGAAACTTAAAAACATCAAATTATAATGTGATTATTAGGGTCAATAACGCACCCCAACCCCTGCGGTACCCAACGGGCGCGGAAGGCGTCAACCGCGCCCGTGGACACCGCATGCTCCCTGTCCAGGGACACCCGGCCGCGAACGTAGCTGCGGTAGAGGGGCAGACAGTCAGGATGGACGGCCCCCTCGATTGCCCTCTGCCTGGACTGGTAAATGGCGCGTTTCGCCAGGCCCAGGAGCAGGTTCACGAGGAGGTCGCCATCCCGACCCTCCCCTCTCAGCACCGGGTGTCCGTAGATCAGGAGCGTGGGACTGAAGTGCAAACAAAACATCAATAAAAGGTTCTTTAGGAAAACAAAAAGGGAGTGCAGCCTAAGACACACAACATAGACATGGTCCACGGACTCCACAAGGCCGCAGAAAGGGCAGTCTTCGGAGCCCGTGAACCAGTGAATCCTACGGTTGTGCGGCACTGCTGCATGCATCACCCTCCACCCCAGGTCCCCGACGTAATTGGGGGCGATCCCTCCGTAGAGGGACCTCCAGCGGGGACCTCCGCCGCCCGGCGGCAACAAGGCCCGCCAAGGTGTATCCGGGCGACAGGCGAGGAGGCGGTAGTGGAAGGTGTGCAGCAGCAGCCCGCACAGGAAACGCCTCCGCGCAGTAGAAAAAGGCACGGAGGACATTTCCGCGAGGTGGCTCAGGCAGTGGGGCACCTCACCCGAGGAGGGGGGTTGAGGCTTTGGGCCAATGTGGAATTCCGTCCGAACAGGGGAACGCTCGGGCGGGATCCCACCGCACGCCTGCGCCGCCTCGAGCTTGCGTGCAGTTTCCGGGCCGAGCACGACCGTCCTAAGGTCTAGGATGGCTTTGGCTGCGCGCCAGATGGACACCCTCGCGCGCTCAGCCAGCACGCGGGGACTCATCCAGCCCGCCCCTCCGCCATCGAGCACGTCCCCGATTCTGGTCACCCCGGCGTCCACAGCCCCCCTCTCCGTCAGCCACCTGAAGTCATACGGCTGGAGGAGCGGATTCCTGAGCAGTGGCTCTCGCACGAGAACCGCTACTCCTGACGGGGGGGAGCTGCGTTGTGAGGCGACCGTGTTCCAGACAGTGAGGAGGTCCTGGCAAAAGATGGGCAGCTCCTGCAGGGCGGTCGAAACACGCCCCAGATCGATATGCACGTCATAATTGAGGCCATGCCACTGGCGGAAGAAATACGTCGCCATGGCACACCATCGTGGAGGGGGCTCAATGTAAAGGTACCTCTGCAGGGCCTGGAGGCGGAAGGTCGCTATCTGAGTGCGAAGGCACACCAGACCTTGTCTGCCCTCCTCAAGCGGGAGATGCAGAACCGCAGCAGGGACCCAGTGCAGTCGATTTTCCCAGAAGAACCGCAGGAGGGTTCTCTGGATATCAGCGACAAAGCCAGGCGGAGGGGTCAAAGGGACCAGCCGGTACCACAGCATGGAGGCGACCAGCTGGTTTATGACGCGAACTCGCGCCCCGTAGGACAGCACTCGGAGCAGTCCTGTCCAGCGATTCAGGCGGGCGGAGACTTTGGCCTCCAGCTCCCGCCAGTTCGCCGGCCAGGATTCCTCGGCTGGGCAGAGATGGGCCCCCAAGTAGAGGAGGTTGGTCCTGCTCCAGGTAAAAGGCCTGAGCTCCTTCGGAAGGGGGGAAAAGCGGTGAAAGTTGACCTAAAACCCGACTCTGGTGGGACTCGAACCCACAACCTTTGAATGGCAGCTCAAGTCATTGACTAGAAGTCCAACGCGCTATCCATTGCGCCACAGAGCCACTAGGATGTTGCCTGGTATGGAGGTCGTCAGCTATGAGGAGAGGGTGGAGAAACTTGGTTTGTTCTCACTGCAGCAATGGAGGTTGAGGGGGTGACCTGAAACAGGTTTACAAGATTATGAGGGCATGGACAGAGTGGATAGTCAGAAGCTTTTTCCCAGGGTGGAAGTGTCAATTACTCGAAGTTTAAGGTGCGAGGGGCAACGTTTAAAGGAGACGTACGAGGCAAGTTTTTTACACAGAGGGTGGCGAATGTCTGGAAGGTGCTGCCCGGGGAGGTGGTGAGAGCAGGTATGATAGCAGCATTTAAGGGGCAACTAGACGAATACATGAATAGGATGGGAATGGAAGGAGAGGGACTCTGTAAGTGCGTACCATTTTAGTTTAGGCAGGCATCATGATCGGCACAAGCTTGGAGGGTCGAAGGGCCTGTTCCTACACTGTAATTTTCTTTGTTCTTTGTTCCTCCACCCAATGTACAGTTACAGTGACTGCAATGACTTTCCCAGAAAGAGAGTGAAGTCTCTTTGCCACCTCTGCGGGGATTAGCAGAATAAATACATGGGGTTGCGGGGATACGGCCTGGGTGGGATTGTTGTCGGTGTCGGCCCATGGGCCGAATGGTCTCCTTCTGCACTGTCGGGATTCTATGATTCTATGAGTCAAATGATCACCCACTGGTCGGTAATTGCTGGGATAACTCCTCCAATCTTTTTTTTGAGCGAGGGCATAATGTTTGTGATTCTACAGTCCTCTGGCACCTTGACTGAATATAAGACAGAAAAGTTATGGCCAGTACTTTGAAGTACTCACCTTAAAAGCTGTGCAAGAGTTACACTGCAGAAATGTGAAGAGTGGAGGAAATCATTGCAGCATCTCCCCCTTTGAAACTGGGATGGTTGCTGCACCATCCCAACCACACCCACTGGGGACAAACTGGACAATGGGCTGTAGGGAGAACTTACCGCGCCTGCGCGCTCACCTTTAACCCCAGCCCGTTGGCCATCTTGCCATTGTCCCCAGTGTGTGAGAGACGGTGGGCAGCCATCTTGGGTTGCCAGGGGAGATGACGGCGGTGGCCATCTTGGATTGACGGTGGGGGGAAACGGATCGGCGGCCATCTTGGGTTGTCCACTGGGAGGCACATGCGCAAGGGCAGCTTGTATTTAATCTTTAATTTTAAATGAGTTTTAATTTATTTAATTCAGCCAATGAGTTTTGATTATCACTGACATCATTTTTTTTATCAGAATATGGCCTCCCTCTATAATTTGAACAATCGTAGTATTTTGTTTAACGATATGGTTTTTTCTCTGGGGCGGCACGGTAGCACAGTGGTTAGCACTGCTGCTTCACAGCTCCAGGGACCTGGGTTCGATTCCTGGCTCGGGTGACTGCCTGTGTGGAGTTTGCGCATTCTCCTCGTGTCTGCGTGGGTTTCCTCCGGGTGCTCCGGTTTCCTCCCACAGTCCAAAGGTGTGCGGGTTAGGTTGATTGGCCATTGTAAAATTGCCCTTTAGTGTCCTGAAGTTTGTAGATTAGAGGGATTAGCGGGTAAAAATATGTAGGGATATGGGGGTAGGGCCTGGGTGTGATTGTGGTCAGTGCAGACTCGATGGGCCGAATGGCCTCTTCCTGCACTGTAGAGTTTCTATGATTTCTATGAAACTATTGCGCATGCGCGGTCTCCCTATTTTAAAATTATTATTGTTTCTTTTTTTATTTAAATTTCCTCATGGTAATGTGAAGGGGAGCTCGGATCAAAATATTCCGGTTCCCTTTTCTATTTCTGAAGGGTAGATTTTTTTTCCCTACACAAATTGACAGTTGGGGCGGAGGCACAATGACGTCATGCCAACATGGCCACCGCTTCCCTCCCTTCAGAGTACCCGGATGTTCGGCCAACGAGCAGCATCCAGGATTGGGTTGGGCAAGAGATGTTACTAGGAGGAGCATCAGCTGCAGCGACCCCCAGCGGCCAGGAGGGGAAACAGCAGAATGCGCTGTCTTTTTTATTCCCCCCCGTTCAGTTGTTCAGAGATTGTAGCACAGTGGTTAGCACTGCTGATTCACAGCTCCAGGGACCTGGGTTCGATTCTCGGCTTGGGTCACTGTCTGTGTGGAGTTTGCACATTCTCCTCGTGTCTGCGTGGGTTTGCTCCGGGTGCTCTGGTTTCCTCCCACAGTCCAAAGATGTGCGGGTTAGGTTGATTGGCTATGCTAAAATTGCCCCTTAGTGTCCTCGGATGCGTGGATTAGTGGATAAAATATGCAGGGATATGGGGGTAGGGCCTGGGTGTGATTGTGGTCGGTGCAGACTCGATGGGCCGAATGGCCTCTTTCTGTACTGTAGGATTTCGATGATTATGGGAGCCTCTTCAAATAGAATCACAGAATCCCTACAGTGCAGAAGGAGGCAAAGGTAAAAAATATCCTGATGGGAGTTATGTAAAGGCCCCCGATCAGTAATCAGGATGTGGGGCATAAAATAAATCAGGCGATAGAAAAGACATATAATAATGGCAATATTACAATAATCGTGGGGGATTTCAATATGCAGGTGGACTGGGAAAATCAGGTCGCTAGTGGATTCCAAGGAAAGGAATTTGTGGAATGTTTAAGAGATGTTTTTTTGAGCAGCTTGTGACAGAGCCGACCAGGGAAAAGGCAGTTCTGGATTTGGTGATGTGTAATGAGGCAGACTTGATTAGGGAACTTAAGGTGAAGGAACCCTCAGGGAGCAGTGATCACACTATGCTAGAATTTACCCTGCAGTCTTAGAGGGAGAAGCTGGAATCAGATGTAACGTTATTACAATTAAATAAAGGTAACTACAAAGATACGTGAGGGGAGCTGGCCAGAGTTGATTGGAAAGGGAGCCAAGCAGGGAAGACAGTGGAACAGCAATGGCAAGAGTTTTTGGGGGTTATTGGGGAGGCACAACAGAAAATCATCCCAAGGAGGAGGAAACATGCTAAAGGGAGGACAAGGCATCCATGGCTGACGAGGGATGTCAAGGACAGCGTAAAAGCAAAAGAAAAAGCATACAAAGTGGCAAGGATTATTGGGAAACCAGAGGATTGGGAAGTCTTTAAAAGCGAGAGGACAACTAAGAAAGCAATAAGGGGGGAGAAGATGAGCTATGAGTGTAAGTTGGCTAGTAATATAAAAGAAGATAAGGAGAGTTTTTTTCAATATATAAAAGGAAAATGAGGCTGGAGAAGTACTAATAGGAAACAAAGAAATGGCACGGGAACTGAATAGTTACTTCACATCAGTCTTCATGGTGGAAGAGACCAGTGGGATGCCAGAGCTCCAGGAGAGTCAGCGGGCAGAGGTGAGTGTAGTGGCCATCACTAAGGAGAAGTTTCTGGGGAAACTGAAAGGTTTGAAGGTGGATAATCACCTGGCCTAGATGGACTGCACCCCAGGGTTATAAAAGAGATAGCTGAGGACATTGTGGAGGCATTGGTTGTGATCTTTCAGGAAGCACTGGAGGCAGGGAGGTACCAGAGGGCTGGAAAATAGCTAATGTAACACCGCTATTTAAGAAGAGGGAGGCAGCAGATGGGAGATTATAGGCTAGTTGGCCTGACTTCGGTCATTGGCAAGATTTTAGAGTCCATTATTAAAGATGAGATCGCAGAGTATTTGGAAGTGCATGATAAAGTAGGACTGAGTCAGCACGGCTTTGTCAAGGGGAGGTCATGTCTGACAAATCTGTTAGAGTTCTTTGAGGAGTTAACAAGGAAGTTCGATAAAGGAGAACGAGTGGACGTGATTTATTTAGATTAGCAGACGGCCTTTGACAAGGTGCCACATAGGAGATTGTTAAATAAGTTAAGTGCCCATGGGGTTAAGGGTAAGATCCGGGCATGGATAGAGGATTGGCTGACTGGCAGAAGGCAGAGAGTCGGGATAAAGGAGTCTTTTTCAGGATGGCAGCCGGTGACTAGTGGTGTGCCTCAGGGTTCAGTGCTGGGAACACAACTTTTCACAATATACATTAATGATTTGGAGGAAGGAACTGAAGGCATTGTTGCTAAGTTTGCAGATGATTCAAAGATATGGAGAGAAACAGGTAGTATTGAGGAAGCAGGGCGCCTGCAGAAGGACTCGGACAGGTTAGGAGAGTGGGCAAAGAAGTGGCAAATGGAGTACAATGTGGAAAAGTGTGAGGTTATGCACTTTGGAAGGAGGAATGGAGGCATAGACTATTTTCTAAATGGGAAAAAGCTTAGGAAATCAGAAACACAAAGGGACTTGAGAGTCATTGTTCAAGATTCTCTTCAGGTTAACGTGCAGGTTCAGTCGGCAGTTAGGCAAATGCAATGTTAGCATTCATGTCAAGAGGACTAGAATACAAGATCAGGGATGTACTTCTGAGGTTGTTTTAGGCTCTGGTCAGACCCCATTTGAGTATTGTGAGCAGTTTTGGGCCTCATATCTAAGGAAGGATGCACTGACCTTGGAAAGGGTGCAGAGGAGGTTCACAAGAATGATCCCTGGAATGAAGAGTTTGTCGTATGAGGAACGGTTGAGGACTCTGGGTTTGTACTCGTTGGAGTTTAGAAGGATGAGGGGGGATCTTATTGAAACTTACAGGATACTGCGAGGCCTGGATAGAATGGATGTGAAGAGGATGTTTCCACTCGTTGGAAAAACTCGAACCAGAGGGCACAACCTCAGGCTAAAGGGATGATCCTTTAAAACAGAGATAAGGAGGAGTTTCTTCAGCCAGAGAGTGGTGAGTCTGTGGAGCTTTTTGCCGCAGAAGGCTGTGGAGGCCAGGTCATTGAGTGTCTTTAAAACAGAGATAGATAGGTTCTTGATTAATAAGGGGGTCAGGGGTTATGGGGAAAGGCAGGAGAATGGGGATGAGAAAAATATCAGCCATAATTGAATGGCGGAGCAGACTCGATGGGCCAAGTGGCCTAATTCTGCTCCTATGTCTTATGGTCTTATTTGACCCATTGAGCCTGCACTGACAACAATCCCACCAATCACTGTAGCTCCACCTATTTACCCTGCTAATACCCTTGAACTAAGGGGCAATTCAGCCAATCCACCTAACCTACACATCTTTGGCCACTAAGCAGCAATTTAGCAGAGCCAATCCACCTAACTGATATATCTTTGGGCATTAAGGGTTAATTTAGCATAGCCAATCCACCTAACCTACACATCTGTGGACACTAAGGGTCAATTTAGCTTAGCTAATCCACCTAACCCACATATCTTTGGACATGAAGGGGCAATTTACCATGGCCAATCCACCTAACCTACACATTCTTGAACAGTAAGGGGCAATTTAGCATGATCAATCCATGATCATTAGGTGGCACAGTGGTTAGCACTGCTGCCTCACAGCGCTAAGGACCCGGTTCAATTCCCTGCTTGGGTCACTGCCTGTTTGCACATTCTCCCCATGTCCGTGTGGGTTTCCTCTGGGTGCCCCAGTTTCCTCCCACAGTCCAAAGATGTGCGGGTTAGGTGCATTGGCATACTAAATTGCCCCTTAGTTTGCAAAGATGTACAGGTTTGGCCATACGAAATTGCCCCTTAGTGTCCAAAGATCTGCTGGTTAGGCGGATTGGCCATTCTAAACTGCCCCTTATTCTCAGGAGGACTAGCTAGGGTAAATGAATAGCGTTATTGGGATAGGGCCTGGGTGCAGACTCGATGGGCCAAAGGGCCTCCTTCTGCACTGTAGGATTCTATGATCTATGATCTATAACCTGCACATCATTGGACACTGAGGGGAAATTTAGTATGGCCAATCCACCTAACCAGCAGATCTTTGGACACTAAGGGGCAATTTCGTATGGCCAAACCCGTACATCTTTGCAGGCTGAGGGGCAATTTAGTATGGCCAATGCACCTAACCCGCACATCTTTGGAGTGCGGGAGGAAACTGAAGCACCCAGAGGAAACCCATGCAGACACTAATGGGCAATTTAGCATGGCGAAACCACATAACCAGAAAATCTTTGGACACTAAAGGGCAATTCAACATGGCTAGCCCCCCTAACCTACACATTTTTGGGCACTAAGGGGTATTTTGGCATGGCTAATCCTCCTAACCTGCATACCTTTGGACACGAAGGGGCAATTTACAATGGTGAATCTGAGTTTTTCGAGGAAGTGACGAAGATATTGATGAGGGTAGGGCAGTGGATGTTGTCTACATGAACTTCAGTAAGTCCTTTGACAAGGTCCCTCATCTCAGACTGGTACAGAAGGTGAAGTCACATGGGATCAGAGGTGAGCTGGCAAGATGGATACAGGACTGGCTCAGTCATAGAAGACAGAGGGTAGCAGTGGAAGGGTGCATTCCTGAATGGAGGGTTGTGACAAGTGGCGTTCCTCAGGGATCAGTCCTGGGACCGCTGCTGTTTGTAATATATATAAATAATTTGGAGGAATATGTAACTGTTTTGATTAGTAAGTTTGCAGATGACACAAAGGTTGGTGGAATTGCGGATAGTGATAAGGACCGTCAGAGGATACAGCTGGATATAAATTGGTTGGCGACTTGGGCAGAGAGATGGCAGATGGAGTTTAATCTAATAAAAATATGAGGTAATGCATTTTGGAAGGTCTAATACAGATGGGAAATATATAGTAAATGGCAGAACCCTTACGAGTATTGATAGGCAGAGGGATCTGGGTGTACAGGTACACAGGTCACTGAAAGTGGCAACGCAGATGGAGAAGGCAGTCAAGAAGGCATGCGCCATGCTTGCCTTCATCGGGCCGGACATTGAGTTTAAAAATTTTGCAAGTCATGTTGCAGCTTTATAAAACCTCAGTTAGGCTGCAGTTGGAATGTAGTGTTCAATTCTGGTCAGCACATTACCAGAAGGATGTGGAGACTTTGGAGAGGGTACGGAAAAGATTTACAGGCTGTTGCCTGGTATGGAGGGCATTAGCTACGAGGAGCGGTTGGAGAAGCTTGGTTTGTCCTCACTGGAACGACAGAGGTTGAGGGACGACCTGATAGAGGTCGACAAGATTATGAGGGGCATGGACTGAGCGGATAGTCAGAAGCTTTTTCCCAGAGTGGAAGAGCCATTTACTATGGTATTAGGTTTAGGGTGCAAGGGACAAGGTTTAAAGGAGATGTACGAGGCAATTTTTAACACAGAGGGTGGTGGGTACCTGGAACTTGCTGCCGGGAGAGGCAGTGGAAGCAGATATGATAGTGACTTTTAAAGGGCGTTTTGACAAATATATTGACAAAGGATTGAGATGTGTTTACTTTAATGCCAGGAGTATAGTGAATAAAGGGGATGAGCTCAGAGCGTGGATCGATGCCAGGAAGTGTGATGTGGTGGCCATTACGGAGACTTGGATGTCTCAGGGACAGGACTGCATACTCCAGGTGCCGGGATTCAGATGTTTCAGGAAGGACAGGGAAGGAGGCAAGAGAGGGGGTGGAGTGGCACTGCTGATCAGGGATAGTGTCACAGCTGTAGAGAAGGTGTATGCTGTGGAGGGATTGTCCACAGAGTCTCTGTCGGTGGAAGTTCGGAGTGGGAAGGGGTCGATCACTTTGCTGGGAGTTTTCTATAGGCCGCCCAATAGTAACAGGGAGGTGGAGGAGCAGATAGGGAAACAGATCCTGGAGAGTTGCAATAATAGCAGAGTTGTTGTGATGGGAGACTTTAATTTCCCAAACATAGATTGGAATATCCCTCGGGTAAGGGGATTGGATGGGGAGGAGTTCGTTAGGTGTGTTCAGGAGGGTTTCGTGACACAGCATGTGGACAAGCCTACAAGAGGAGAGGCTGTACTTGATCTGATACTGACCAATGAACCTGGACAGGTGTCATATCTCTCAGTGGGAGAGCATCTTGGGGATAGCGATCATAACTCTATCTCCTTTATGCTTGCATTGGAAAAAGAGAGGATCAGGCAAGCTAGGAAAGCGTTTATATGGAGTAAGGGGAAATATGAAGACATAAGGCAGCAAACTAGAGGAGTAAATTGGAAGGAGGTATTCTCGGGGAAATGTACTGAAGAGAGGTGGCAGTTTTTCAAGGAATGTCTGTCTAGAGTTCTACAGGACAACGTTCCGAGCAGACAGGGAGGAGTTGGTAGGTTAAAGGAACCGAGGTGCACGAAGGCTGTGCGGGACCGAGTCGAGAAGAAAAGGAAAGCGTACAAAAGGTTCAGAGAGCTTGGCAAAGATAGGGATCTAGATGAGTATACGGCTTGTAGGAAGGGACTAAAGAAGGAAATTAGGAGAGCCAGAAGGGGTCACGAGAAGGCCTTGGCAGGTAGGATTAAGGAAAACCCTAAGGCGTTCTATAAATATGTGAAGAGTAAAAGGATGAGACGTGACGGAATAGGGCCTACAAAAGGTGAGGGCGTGAAAATCTGTACAGAACCAGTAGAAATGGCAGAGGTGCTTAATGAGTATTTTGCCTCGGTTTTCACAGAGGAGAAGGACCTGGGTGGATATACTGCGGGCTTGCGGTGGACTGAAAAGATTGAGTATGTGGACTTTAAGAAAGAGATTGTGCTGGAATCTTTGAATGGCATCAAGATAGATAAGTCGCCGGGTCCGGATGGGATGTACCCCAGGTTACGTGGGAGGTGAGGGAAGAGATTGCAGAGCCTCTGGAAATGATCTTTGTGTCGTCGATGGAGACGGGGAGGTGCCGGAGGATTGGAGGATTGCGGATGTGGTTCCTATTTTCAAGAAGGGGAATAGGGATAGCCCAGGAAATTACCGACCGGTGACTCTAACCTCAGTGGTTGGTAAGCTGATGGAGACGATCCTGAGGGACAAGGTTTATGAGCATTTAGAGAGGTTTAGTACGCTCAAGAATACTCAGCATGGCTTTGTCAAAGGCAGATCGTGCCTTACGAGCCTGGTGGAGTTCTTTGAAAATGTGACTAAACACATTGACGAAGGGGAAGCGGTAGATGTGGTTTATATGGATTTTAGCAAGGCGTTCAATAAGGTCCCCCATGCAAGGCTTCAAGAAAAAAATGAGAGGGCATGGGATCCAAGGGGCTGCTGCCCTGTGGATCCAGAACTGCCTTGCCCAAAGGAGGCAGAGAGTGGGTATAGATGGGTCTTTTTCTAAATGGAGGTCGGTCACCAGTGGTGTGCCCCAGGGATCTGTTCTGGGACCCTTGCTGTTGGTCATTTTCATAAATGACCTGGATGAGGAAGTGGAGGTACGGGTTGATAAGTTTGCCAACGACACGAAGGATGGTGGGGTTGTGGATCGTCTGGAGGGATGTCAGAAGTTACAGAGGGACATAGATAGGATGCAAGACTGGGCAGAGAAGTGGCAGATGGACTTCAACCCAGATAAATGCGTAGTGGTCCATTTTGGCAGGTCAAATGGGATGAAGGAGTACAATATAAAGGGAAAGACTCTTAGTACTGTAGAGGATCAGAAGGACCTTGGCTTCCGGGTCCATAGGACTCTAAAATCGGCCCCGCAGGTGCAGGAGGTGGTTAAGAAGGCGTACGGTGTGCTGGCCTTTATCAATCGAGGGATTGAGTTTAGGAGACCTGGGATAATGATGCAGCTATATAAGACCCTCGTCAGACCCCACTTGGAGTACTGTGCTCAGTTCTGGTCGCCTCATTACAGGAAGGATGTGGAAAAGATTGAAAGGGTGCAGAGGAGATTTACAAGGATGTTGCCTGGATTGAGTGGCGTGCCTTATGAGGATAGGCTGAGGGAGCTCAGTCTTTTCTCCTTGGAGAGATGTAGGATGAGAGGAGACTTAATAGGGATATATAAGATGTTGAGAGGCATAGATCGGGTGGACTCTCAGAGGCTTTTTCCCAGGGTGAAAATGGCTGCTACGAGAGGACACAGGTTTAAGGTGCTGGGGGGTAGGTACAGGGGAAATGTTAGGGGGAGGTTTTTCACACAGAGGGTGGTGGGCGAGTGGAATCGGCTGCCATCAGTGGTGGTGGAGGCAAACTCAATAGGGTCTTTTAAGACACTCCTGGATGAGTACATGGGACTTAATAGGATGGAGGGTTAGAGGTATGCCTAAAAGGTAGGGATATGTTCGGCACATCTTGTGGGGCCGAAGGGCCTGTTTTGTGCTGTAGTTTTTTCTATGTTTCTATATGAATAGGATGGGAATAAAGGGATATGGTCCCCAGAAGGGTAGGGGGTTTTACTTTCGTCGGGCAGCATGGTCAGTGCAGGCTTGGAGGGCCGAAGGTCTATTCCTGTGCTGTAATTTTCTTCGTTCTTCCTTCTTTGTAATTCCCCTGACCTACACATCTTTGGACACTAAGGGACAATTTAGCATGGCTAATCCACCTAACCTACACGTCTTTGGACACTAAGGGGCAATTGAGCATGGCCAATCCCACTAACCTGCACATCTTTTGACTGTGGGAGGATACTGGAGCACCCGGAGGAAACCCATGCAAGCTCCACACAGAGAGTGACTCGAGGCTAGAATGGAACCTGGGTCCCTGGTGCTTGAGGCAGCAGTGCTAACCACTGTGCCACTTCCAAATTTCATAACCATTCGCACAACAAGAACCATTCACTGTGTACCAGCACCCGTACTCTCACTCCGTATTCCATCCTTTCTCACATCAACTGTTCTCCCAGTGTGTGTATTTGTATATATCAATGTGTCTCCATCACTCTTGTGTCTGTGTGAATTTGCATGCATGTGTGAGTACCTGTGCGTGTGCACAGTAACAAGTCTCACATCACCAGGTTAAAGTCCAACAGGTTTATTTGGAATCACGAGCTTTCGGAGCGCTGCTCCTTCATCAGGTGAGGTGGACTTGTTGGACTTTATCCTGCTGTTGTGAGATTTCTTATTGTACCCACCCCAGTCCAATGCCAGCATTTCGACCTATGTGTGAGTACTTGTGTGTATTAGAGCACGTGAGTGAGCCAGTGTGTGTCTGTGCATGTGTGTGTGTGTCCGTATGTGTGCGTGTGTGTCTTTGCCCGTTCGTGTCTGTGTAGATATGTGCATGTCTGTATGTGGCTGTGTGTGTGTCTGTGTTTATGAACTGGTATTTCTGTGTGTGTGAGTGTGATTGAGTCTGTGTTTCTGTGTGCATGTGTCGGTGTATGTATTTAAGTCTGTGTTTATGACTGTGTGTTTCTGTTCTTTTGTGTCTGTGTATGCGCCGTTATTTCTGTGTATGTTTGTTTGTGCATGTGTTTATGTGCAGATGCCGGCATGCGTGCGTTTGTGTGCGTGTGTGGGTGTGTGTTCTCCTGCGAGGTGTGATTGATAATGTTGTGCAGAAACATATTTCACCCTGTTTTCCCCAGATATTGGCAATTCCAACACTTAATTCAGGTGTCATGTACCCCCGGTGTGTTTATTGTGCACTGTGGTTTAGAATCATAGAATCCATACAGTGCAGAAAGAGGCCATTCGGCCTATCGAGTTTGCACCGATCACAATCCCACAGAGGCACTATCCCCATAACCCCACTTATTTACTCGGCTAACCCCCCTGACACTGAGGGAGAACTTAGCACGGCCAATCAACCTAACCACACGTCTTTGCACTGTGGGACGAAACCGGAGCACCCGAAGGAAACCCACGCAGACACAGAGAGATCATGCAAACTCCACACAGATAGTGACCCAAGCCAGGAATCGAACCTGGGCTCCTGGCGCTGTGAGGCAGCAGTGCTAACCACTGTGCCGTTTCATCAGAGTCATTTGGGGCGGCACGGTAGCACAGTGGTTAGCACTGCTGCCTCACCGCTCCAGGGACCTGGGTTCGATTCCCGGCTTGGGTCACTGTCTGTGTGGAGTTTGCACATTCTCCTCGTGTCTGTGTGGGTTTCCTCTGGGTGCTCCGGTTTCCTCTCACAGTCCAAAGATGTGCGGGTTAGGTTGATTGGCCATGCTAAAATTGCCCCTTAGTGTCCTGGGATGCGTAGATTAGAGGGATTAGCGGGTAAAATATGCAGGGATATGGGGGTAGGGCCTGGGTGGGATTATGGTCGGTGCAGTCTCGATGGGCCGAATGGCCTCTTTCTGTACTGTAGGGTTTCGATGATCATTGATTTCTGAAAGGGAAACTTTCCCTGACAATTCTGTGAAAGATTTTATTGAAGGTTCTAACTGGCAGGGTAAATAGTGGGCGGGAGTGGAGGCAGTGCATTTTGCGTCCAACTCAGCCCCTCTCTCTGCATCATTGTAACCTGATCAAGCAGCACACAATGGAGATCTTCACTTCTGGTCCAGCAGATTTCATTTTGACACCTTTCCAGCTTTCATTCAAAGGGGAATGAAAACTGGAATGGTGTCAAAATGAAATCTATGCAATAGAAAGTTTTAATTTCATAGTTATTTCTAGGACAAATAATTGCATGGAAAACATTAAGTTATAGAGTCATAGAGGTTTACAGCATGGAAACAGGCCCTTCGGCCCAACTTGTCCATGCCGCCCTTTTTTCAAAAACCCCGAAGCGAGTACCAATTGCCCGCATTTGGCCCATATCCCTGTCTACCCATCATACACATGTAACAATCTAAATGCTTTTTAAAAGACAAAATTTTACCCGCCTCTACTACTACCTCTGGCAGCTTGTTCCAGACACTCACCGCTCTCTGTGTGAAAAAATTGCCCCTCTGGACACTTTTGTATCTCTCACCTTAAACCCATGCCCTCTAGTTTTAGAATCCCCTACTTTTGGGAAAAGACATTGACTATCTAGCTGATCTGTGCCCCTCTTCATTTTATAGACCTCTATAAGATCACTCCTCAGCCTCCTACGCTTCAGAGAAAAAAGTCCCAGTCTATCCAGCCTCTCCTCATAACTCAATCCATCAAGTCCCGGTCGCATCCTAGTAAATCTTTTCTGCAGTCTTTCTAGTTTAATAATATCCTTTCTATAATAGGGTGACCAGAATTTCATACAGCATTCCAAGTGTGGCCTTACCAATGTCTTGTACAATTTCAACAAGACTTTCCAACTCCTGTATTCAATGTTCTGACTGATGAAACCAAGCATGCCAAATGCCTTCTTCACCACTCTGTCCACCTGTGACTCCACTTTCAAGGAGCTATGAACATGTACCCCTAGATCTCTTTGTTCTGTAACTCTCTGCAACGCCCTACCATTAACTGAATAAGTCCTGCTCTGGTTAAATCTACCAAACTGCATCACCTCGCATTTGTCTAAACTACGCTCCATCTGCCATTCGTCAGCCCACTGGCCCAATTGACAAAAATGTTGTGGAGATGCCGGCGTTGGACTGGGGTAAACACAGTAAGAAGTTTAACAACACCAGGTTAAAGTCCAACAGGTTTATTTGGTAGCAAAAGCCACACAAGCTTTCGAAGCTCTAAGCCCCTTCTTCAGGTGAGTGGGAATTCTGTTCACAAACAAGCTTATAAAGACACAGACTCAATTTACATGAATAATGGTTGGAATGCGAATACTTACAACTAATCAAGTCTTTAAGAAACAAAACAATGGGAGTGGAGAGAGCATCAAGACAGGCTAAAAAGATGTGTATTGTCTCCAGACAAGACAGCCAGTGAAACTCTGCAGGTCCACGCAACTGTGGGAGTTACAAATAGTGTGACATGAACCCAATATCCCGGTTGAGGCCGTCCTCGTGTGTGCGGAACTTGGCTATCAGACGCTGCGACAACGGATGAATGAACACCGCTCGACAATCACCAGGCAAGACTGTTCTCTTCCTGTTGGGGAGCACTTCAGCGGTCACGGGCATTCGGCCTCTGATATTCGGGTAAGCGTTCTCCAAGGCGGCCTTCGCGACACACGACAGCGCAGAGTCGCTGAACAGAAACTGATAGCCAAGTTCCGCACACACGAGGACGGCCTCAACCGGGATATTGGGTTCATGTCACACTATTTGTAACTCCCACAGTTGCGTGGACCTGCAGAGTTTCACTGGCTGTCTTGTCTGGAGACAATACACATCTTTTTAGCCTGTCTTGATGCTCTCTCCACTCCCATTGTTTTGTTTCTTAAAGACTTGATTAGTTGTAAGTATTCGCATTCCAACCATTATTCATGTAAATTGAGTCTGTGTCTTTATAAGCTTGTTTGTGAACAGAATTCCCACTCACCTGAAGAAGGGGCTTAGAGCTTCGAAAGCTTGTGTGGCTTTTGCTACCAAATAAACCTGTTGGACTTTAACCTGGTGTTGTTAAACTTCTTACTCAATTGACAAAAACCCATTGCAATTGGAGATAACTTTCTTCACTTTCCCCTATGCCACCAATCTAGGTGTCATCTGCAAAGTTACTAACCATGCCTCCTATATTCTCATCCAAATCATTAATATAAATGACAAATAACAGTGGACCCAGCACTGATCCCTGAGGCACACCTCTGGTCACAGGCCTCCAGTTTGAAAAACAATGCTCTACAATCACACTCTGGCTTTTGTCAAGAAGCCAATTTTGTATCCATTTAGATACCTCACCCTGGATCCCGTGAGATTTAACCTTATGCAACAACCTACCATGCGGTTCCTTGTCAAAGCCCTTGCTAAAGTCCATGTGGACAACATCAACTGCGCTGCCCTCATCTACCTTCTTGGTTACCCCTTCAAAAAACTCAATCAAATTTATGAGACATGATTTTCCACTCACAAAGCCATGCTGACTGTTTCTCATCAGTGCTTGCATCTCTAAATGCCTGTAGATCCTGTCTCTCAAAATACCTTCCAACAACTTACCCACCACAGATGTGAGGCTCACTGGCCTGTAGTTCCCAGGCTTTTCCCTGCAGCCCTTTTTAAACAAAGGCACAACATTTGCCACTCTCCAATCTTCAGGCACCTCACCCGTGACTATCGATGATTTAAATATCTCGGCTAGGGGACCCGCAATTTCTTCCCTTGCCTCCCACAATGTCCTGGGATACACTTCATCAGGTCCTGGGGACTTCTCGACCTACATGCGCTTTAAGACTTCCAGCACCTCCTTCTCTGTAATATGTACACTCCTCAAGACATCATTATTTATTTCCCCAAGTTCCCTAAAATCCATGCTTTTCTCAACAGTAAATACTGATGAGAAATATTCATTTAGGATCTCACCCATCTCTTGTGGATCCGCACATAGATGACCTTGTTGATCCTTAAGAGGCCCGACTCTCTCCCTTGTTACTCTTTTGCCCTTTATGTATTTGTAGAAGCTCTTTGGATTCTCCTTTGCCTCATCTGCCAAAACAATCTCGTGTCCCTTTCTGCCCTCCTGATTTCTCTCTTAACTCTACTCCTACACCCCCTATACTCTTCAAGGGATTCACTTGATCCCAGCTGCCTATGCATGTCATGCGCCTCTTTCTTCTTCTTGACCAGGGCTTCAATATCCCAAGTCATCCAGGGTTCCCTACTTCTGCCAACCTTGCCCTTCACGCTAACCCTGAACCCTGGTTAACACACTTTTGAAAGCCTGCTACTTACCAGACGATCCTTTGCCTTCCCACAAACTCCCCCAATTAACTTTTGGAAGTTCCTGCCTGATACCATCAAAATTGGCCTTGCCCCAATTTAGAATTTTAACTTTTGGGCCAGACCTATCATTCACCACAGCTATCTTAAAACTAATAGAATTATGGTCATTTAAAGTTTATTTATTTATTAGTCTATTCACCTATTAGGCTTACATTCACACTGTATTATAGAATCATAGAATCCTACAGTGCAGAAAGAGGCCATTCGGCCCATCGAGTCTGCACCAACCACAATCCCACCCAGGCCCTATCCACATGTCCCTACATATTTACCCACTAACCCCTCTAACCTATGTATCCCGGGACACTAAGGGGCAATTTAGAATGGCCAATCAACCTCGCCCGCACATCTTTGGACTGTGGGAGGCAACCGGAGCACCCGGAGGAAACCCACGCAGACACAGGGAGAATGTGCAAACTCCACACAGACAGCGACCCGTGCCGGGAATCGAACCCAGGTCCCTGGAGCTGTGACACAGCAGTGCTAACCACTGTATTGACGTCACTGTGAAAATCCTCTAGTCGCCACACTCCTGCGCCTGTTCCGGTAAACTAAAGGAGAATTTTAGCATGGCCAATGCAACTAAGCTGCACATCTTTGGACTGTGGGAGGAAACTGGAACACCCAGAAGAAAACCATGCAGACACAGGGAGAATGTGCAAGCTCCACACAGACAGTGACCCGAGGCAGAATCGAACCTGAGTCCCGAGCGCTGTGAGGCAGCAGTGCTAACCACTATGCCACCGTGCTGTTCCCAATTATGAAGCAATTATCTTGGAAACATTTTAAAAAATAATTAAAAATCAAGCAAAAAATCGACTGTGTAGGATTAAACATTGAGAATGTCTGGGGTGACATGGTAGTGCAGTGGTTAGCACTGCTGCTTCACGGCGCCAGGGACCTGGGTTCGATTCCTGGCTTGGGTCACTGTCTGTGTGGAGTCTGCACATTCTCCCCGTGTCTGCATGGTTTTCTTCTGGGTGTTCTGGTTTCCTCCCACAGTCCAAAGATGTGCAGGTTAGGTGCATAGACCCGGACTGTGGCGATTAGGGGAATTTCACAGTAACTTCACTGCAGTGTTCTTGTCAGCCTCACACCACCAGGTTAAAGTCCATCGTGAGCTTTCGGAGCGCTGCTCCTTCATCAGGTGAATGGAGAGGTAGGTTCACAAACAGGGCATATCTCGGCAAATACGCAATTGTAGGTTTGTGAACCTATCTCTCCACTCACCAGGTGAAGGAGCAGCACTCCGAAAGTTCGCGATTCCAAATAAACTTGTTGGACTTTAACCTGGTGTTGTGAGATTTCTTACTATAATCAACAATCTCAAACTGCAGATAAAATCTCCAATGGGGAATGAGCAACAGAGTTCACGTTCAGTGTCTGGTGATAAAAGGGCGAATGCGCCACCCGAGATCCTGATGGAAACGTCAATCCCTTTTGCAATATTATTCAGTAATCACCTTACACCCATCAGTTCCCAGACGGGGTCATCGGGCGAGTAAGCAGCGCATGCAGTAGCCGTCCGCTGCCACCAGATGGCGGCAATGCACAACTTTATTCACAAGACAGTGATCAGAGCGGCTTTGACAACTTTCAAACTTATTCCTTCACACAGAGAAAACAGAGAAAGCTCTAACAAAATCTCAGACACACATACACGCACACACAGACACACACAGACACATATACACAGGCAAACACACACATACACCCAGCCACGACACAGCCAGAATCTCTCTCTCTCTCACACGCATTATCTCTCTCTCATATACACACAGCCAGAATCTCTCTCTCTCAAACGCACAAACGCTCTTTCTTTCTCTCGCTCTCTCTCACACACACAGATCCAGAATCGCTCTCTCTCTCACACACACAAAATCTCTCTCAAACACACAAACATCTTCCTCTCGCATACAGACACACACAGCCAGAAGCTCTCCCCCGCTCCTCCCCCCCCACACTGACACACAACCAGAATCTCTCTCTCTCTCTCGCTCACGCACACACTTTCTCCCTCTCACACATCCACTATTCACACATCCACCATTCACACATCACCTGGATCCACTACAGTTCGCCTATCGCCGCAACAGCTCCACAGCAGATGCCATCTTCCCGGCCCTGTACTCAACCCTGGAAAAGCTGGATAACAAAGCCACCTCTGTCAGGCTCCTATTAACCGACTACAGCTCAGCCTTCATCGCCATTATTCCGACTAAACTCATCTCTAAACTCCATGTCCTGGGCCGCGGCTCCTCCCTCTGCAATTGGATCCTGAACTTCGTCACCCTCAGACCGAAATCAGTAAGGATAGGCAACAACCCCTCCTCCACGATCATCCTCAACACCAGTGTCCCACAAAGCTCTGTCCTCAACCCCTTACTATACTCCTTATACACCTATGACTGTGTGGACAAATTCCCCTCCAACTCGATTTTCAAGATTGCTGATGACACCAGCGTCGTGGGTCGGATTTCAAACAATGATGAGACGGAGGACGGGAATGAGAGAGAGAATCTGGTGAACTGGTGCCGCAGCAATAATCTCTCCCTCAATGTCAACAAAACGAAGGAGATAGTCATCGACTTCAGGAAGCGCAGTGGAGGATGCGCCCTGTCTACATCAATGGGGACAGAGTCGAAATGGTCAAGAATCATAGAGGTTTACAGCATGGAAACAGGCCCTTCCGCCCAACTTGTCCATGCTGCCCTTTTTTTAAAACCCCGAAGCGAGTCCCAACTGCCTGCATTTGGCCCACATCCCTCTCTGCCCATCTTACCCATGTAACTGTCTGAACGCTTTTAAAAAGACAAAATTGTACCCGCCTCAACTACTACCTCTGGCAGCTCGTTCCAGACACTCACCAACCTCTGTGTGAAAAATTGCCCCTCTGAACCCTTTTGTGTCTCTCCCCTCTCATCTTAAATATATGAGCTACAACTTTTTAGGTATCCCGATTCTGTCTACAATTCCCGCTGCCTCGGAAAAGCAGCCAGCATAATGAAAGACCCCACACACCTCGGACATTCTCTCTTCCACCTTCTTCCAACTGGAAAAAAAGATACAAAAGTCTGAGGTCAGCTTCTTCCCTGCTGCCGTCAGACTTTTGAATGGACCGACCTCGCACTAATTTGATGTTTCTCTACACCCTAGCTATGACTGTAGCACTACATTGTGCACTCTCTTGTTTCCTTTTCTATGAACGGTATGCTTCATCTGTATTGCGCGCAAGAAACAATACTTTTCCCTGTATCCCAATACAGGTGACAATAATCAATCAAATCAAATCAACACACAGACACACACACAGTCAGAATCTCTCTCTCACACACAGACACGCCAGAATCTTTCTCACTTTTTCTCTCTCTCTCACACACACATGCACACACACATGCACACACAAACCGTTACCAATCTACACTCTGCTGGATAATGTCAGAATTACACCCCACCCCCCACCACCCCCCCGCCCCGCCCCACCACACACACAGATAGCCAGAATTTCTCTCTCACACACACACAGACATAACCTTTGTCATTCTCTCTCTCTCTCTCACACACACACGCGCGCACACTTTTATCAATCTACCCTTTGCTGGATAATGTCAGAATCACACACCCACGCAGACACAGACAGCCAGAATTTCTCTCTCTCTCTCTCTCTCACACACACACACACACACACGAACACACATACAAGCACACACACCTTTACCAATCTACCCTCTGCTGGGTAATGTCAGAGTTACACACACACACACACACACACAGACACACAGCCAGAATTTCTCTCTCTCTCGCATACACACACACACCTTCATCACTCTTCCCATTCCTGGATAATGTCATAAACAGACATATACACATTTACAGATCCATACTCTCTGCTGGGTACTCTCTGAATTTTATTGGACGCGATATTACCGGAAACAACTTGGCTTAAGATTGTTTAGTTGTTTGTTCAGTGTATCACAGGCGGTACATTGAATGTAAGATTTCCATCTCTGTTAGCAGTGGTTCCATTCTTATAGAATCCATTTCTGATCCGCCTCTCTCTTATTTGCGGCGCTTTCAATACAGCAACATTCACTCCTCGGTAAAGAGTCCAGTGCTGCAACCCCGCCCTAAACCTGTAAGACATTTTATCTGAGGGAAATATATAGATATGCAACTTAGATTCGTATCAGTTTATTTATTCTGCATCAAACACGAATCTGGTTTCACTGGGGATATGTATTAATTAAGAAAATAATTAAAGTAGAAGTAAATAAGATTATTTTTCAAATCAAAATATCCAGTCAGAAAACGAGACTATTTGGCTGTTAGACAGGACCAATCAATCCAAATAGACAGTTCTTCTGTATACCTGCCAGTCTCTGACGTCCCATGTTGAAGGGGAACTGTTCACAATTTCTCACTCAGCTCATGACTTCAAAAAAATGGAAACCGGTTTTCTGGTTCCCCTAGCGGTGAGAGAAGAACTTGTTCTGCATGGGACATAACTGAAAAAAAAAACTTCTTGCGGGTGAGAAGGGTCAAGATCCCTTCTTATTGTTTTGAATAACAGCGTCTCCTAATGGCGCGCCCACACACACACACACTCATACACTTACAGACTCACATGCACACTCACACACACATACTCATATAATTAAAAATTCGCACATTCATACACTGACACACACACACACACTCATACACTGACACACACTTATACACATTTGCACACACACTCATACACATGGTCTCGCCAATGTACCATGCCTTGGGGTATCCTTTCCTGCAGGTAGACAATGTTGGCCGAGTCGCAAGAGTATGTACTGTGTACCTGGTGGATGGTACTCTCATGTGAGATGGTGGCATCCATGTTGATGATCCGGCACATCTTGCACAGTTTGCTGTGGAAATACTCACTGTATAGTGTCGTGGTCACTGTTATCCTGAAGGCTGGCTAGTTTGCTGCGAAAAATGGCCTGTTTGAGGTTGCGCGGTTGTTTGAAGACAAGTAGTGGGGGTGTGGGGATGGCCTTGGCGAGATGTTCGTCTTCATCAATGACATGTTGAAGGCTCCGGAGAAGATGTCGTAGTTTCTCCGCTCCGGGTAAGTACTGGACGATGAGGGTACTCTGTCCGCCGTCTCCCGTGTTTGTCTTCTGAGGAGGTCAGTGCGGTTTTTTGCTGTGGCGCGTCAGAACTGTCGATCGATGAGTCGAGCGACATATCCTGTTCTTACGCAGGCATCTTTCAGCGTCTGTAGGTTTCTATTCTGTTCCTCCTCATCTGAGCAGATCCTGTGTATACGGAGGACTTGTCCGTAGGGGATGGCTTCTTTTACGTTTTTAGGGTGGAAGCTGGAGAAGTGGAGCATCGTGAGGTTATCCGTGGGCTTGCGGTACAGTGAGGTGCTGAGGTGACAGGCCATGATGGAGATGCGTGTGTCCAAGAATGCAACCGATTCCGGAGAGTAGTCCATGGTGAGTCTAATGGTGGGAGGGTACTTGTTGATGTCATCATGTAGTTGTTTCACTGACGTTTCGCTGTGAGTCCAAAGGAAGAAAATGTCATCGATGTATCTAGTGTATCGCATCTATTGAAGGTCCTGTGTGGTGAAGAGATCTTGTTCGAACTTGTGCATGAAAACGTTGGCATACTGAGGTGCGAATTTGGTCCCCATGGCGGTTCCATGTGTATGACTGAAGAACTGGTTGTTGAAGGTGAAGATGTTGTGGTCCAGGATGAAGCAGATGAGTTGCAGAATTGCGTCTTGAGATGGGCAGTTGTCGGCGTTAAGTACTGAGGCAGTTGCAGCAATGCCGTCGTCATGGGGAATGTTTTTCGCCTCTCCCTGGAGATCACATGGTCTGGAATGGGGGGGGTGGGGTGAGTAAATAGGTTGTGATGAACAAAACATCGTAGCTGTGAGGGACAGCTCGGTGGATAGGATATTAGGATGTAGATAGGCTGGAAAATTGGGCGGGGATCCTGGATTCAGGATTCAATCCTGGACCGGGGAGCGGCGCGGGCTTGGAGGGCCGAAGGGCCTGTTCCTGTGCTGTATTGTTCTTTGTTCTTTGTTCTTTGATATGGTGCTCGACTCATCAGTCGACAGTTCCGATGCGCCACAGCGGAAAACCACACCGACCTCCTCAGAACATACACACGGGACACGGTGGACAGAGTACCCTTCGTTGTCCAGTACTTTCCCGGAGAGGAGAAGCTACGACATCTTCTCCGGAGCCTTCAACATGTCATTGATGAAGAGGAACATCTCGCAAGGCTATCCCCACAGCTCCACTTGCCTTCAAACAACTGCGCAACCTCAAACAGACCATTGTTCATCGCAAACTACCCAGCATTCAGGAGAACAGCAACAACAACACAACACAGTCCCGCCACAGCAACCTTGCAAGATGTGATGGATCATCGACACAGATGTCATCATCTCACGTGAGAACATCATCCACCAGGTACACGATACATACTCTTGCGACTCGGCCAAAGTAATCTACCTGATACGCTGCAGAAAAGGATGTCCCGAGGCATGGTACATTGGGGAGACCTTGCAGACGCTACGACAATGGATGAATGGACACCACTCGATAATCACCAGGCAGGAGTGTTCCCTTCCTGTCGGAGAACACTTCAGCAGTCAAGGGCATTCACCCTCCGATCTTTGGGTAAGCATTCTCCAAGGCGGCCTTCAAGACACACGACAATGCAGAATCGCTGAACAGAAACTGATAGCCGAGTTCCGCATGTATGAAGGTGGCCTCAACCGGGATCTTGGGTTCATGTCAAACTACCTGTAACCCCCAGGACTTGCCTGGGCTTGCAAAATCTCACGAACAGTCCTGGCTTGAGACAATTCACACCTCTTTAACCTGTACTTAACCCTCTCTCCACTCACATTGTCTGCACCTGTAAAGACTTGATTACCTGTAAAGACTCGCATTCCAACTATTATCTTGTAAATTGAGTCTGTGTCTATATGCCCTGTTTGTGAACCCAATCCTCCACTCACCTGATGAAGGGGCAGTGCTCTGAAAGCTCGTGCTACCAAATAAACCTGTTGGACTTTAACGTGGTGTTGTGAGACTTCTTACTGCACTTGATGTGATGAGTATTTTGAAAAGTCTTTATTATTTCTCTTTTTACAGCATAACCTCAGTAGAAAACTTGAATGTGATTACTCTTTCTGTAATAACCAATTTGAAATATCTCAAAATTTCCTTTGCGTTGCGTTGAAGCAACGCAGAATGCTACATGATTTGTGTAGAGAACCTGAATGTTTCATTACTTCCTGTGGTGGCCATTTTGTCATATTTTTCATGATCTTTGAGATATTTTATGAATAAGAAATTGGAAAAAATATTTTTTCCACGGTGTGTTTTGATTTTTAATCTTTTGACTTGAAGCCGAGGTTTGATCCATAGTGTAGGAATTGTGTGTTTTGGAGGAAGAACTTCCCTTCGTTGAAATCTGCAGTTCTCTGGATTCACTCCAAACAGTTTGAAGACAAGGCAGCTTCCCAAAACAGCAGAGAGACTCGTCCAGCTGCCAACAACATCAGATTTTCACCTTTCTGGAAAGCAACAGAACTTTCAAAACAATAGGGAGAGAGGGAAAACATTTCTTTTTAGCTTGCTGTCCCTTCTAAAACTCAACTCCAACCTGGAGCTCCAAACTGAAACTGAAAATGAAATCCCTATCACCTGACGTGCCCATATTTTTTTCTCCTTCCAACAATAAAATCACATCAGGCTGTCAGCATGAATTTAAAGAAAAATTCTTAAAGGGACACTCACATCACACATGCAACTTCCAGGGTCGTAAAATGTGATGTATATGGGAGTTGATTTGAGGACTCTGGGTCTGTACTCAATGGAGTTTAGAAGGATGAGGGGGATCTCATTGAACCTCACCGAATTCTGAAAGGCCTGGTTAGGGTGGACATAGGGAAGTTGTTTCCATTAGTAGGAGAGACTGGGATCCGAGGGCACAGCCTCAGAGTTAAGGGACGACTCTTTAGAACCGAGATGAGGAGGAAATTCTTCAGCTGGAGGGCGGTGAATCTGGGGAATTCATGGCCACAGAGGCCAGGTCATTTAAGACAGAGATAGATAGGTTCTTGATTGGAAAGGGGATCAAAGGTTACGAGGGAAAGGCGGGAGAATGGGGATGAGAGACCTATGAACCATGATTGAATGGTGGAGCAGACCCGATGGGCTGAATGGCCTAATTCTGCTGATACATCTTATAGTCTTATTGTCTTTTTCTATGTAGATATTTTTATTTCCCTAATCCATTGATTTCACAGCGTAATAAGTAAACGTTGAGTTAGAGAGAGAGATTGAGGCAGAGCAGGTGAAATAGAGAGTGAGAAAGAGAGCGAGACAGAGGGAGAAAGAGAGAGAGAGGGGGGAGAGATAGAGAGAGGGGGAGCCAGAGATAGAGATACGAGGCTGAGAGAGACAGAGTGAGAGAGACAGATAGAGAGAAAGAAAGAGAGATAGAGAGAGAGAGACAGAGAAAGAGAGACAGAGAAAGCCAGTGCGAAGGACAGAGAGCGAGAAAGAGAGAGAAATAAAGAGAGAGAGAGGGAGAGAGAGAGAGGGAGAGAGAGCAAGAGAGAGTTAGACAGAGAAAGAGATAGGGAGAGAGAGAGAGACAGAGAGAGAGAGAGATAGAGAGATAAAGTGAGACAGAGAGAGGGAGAGAGAGAGAAAGACACAGAGAGAGCCAAAGGAAGAGAGAGAGAGATAGCGGGAGGTGGACAGAGAGAGAGAGAGAAAGAGAAAGAGAGGGACAGAGCGAGCGAGAGTGAGACAGCGAGAGAAACAGAGAAAGTCAGTGAGAGGGACAGAGCGAGACAGCGAGGGTGGGAGGGAAAACGTTAGACAGAGAGACAGAGGGAGAGACAGAGAGAGAGAGAGAGGTAGAGAGAGAGGGAGAGAGAAAGAGAGAGCGAGAGACAGCGAGAAAAACAGACAGACAGAGAGACACCCGGAGAGAAGAAACTGGCGGAAACAAAGTCTCTGAATGTTTTTAAAAGTGTTTTCCTTGGACGGTTGATAGATTCTTGATAATTGGCAGGAACGTGGCGTTGAATTTACAATTAGGTTAGCCCCGATATGATTGACTGGGTGAGCAGGCGCGAAGAGGTGATGGCCTACTCCTTTTCTGAGTTCATATGTTCATATCCAGATATTGTTTTTACTGATGTTGCTTGAGGGAGAAATATGCCCACAAGTGGACCCACTCTGGTTGTCCTGCTCACAGTGACCATGGCATACTTTAAATTCCAGGTGAATAGACACGGGGCTTTTGTTTCAATTGATTGGAGAATATTGACATGTGATTCATTATGATCAGCTGTAAATAATCCACTCCTTCAGCATGAGGTTAGTGATAGAAGAAAGAGATAGAGAGTCTGGTGAACTGGTGCGGCGATAATAATCTCTCCCTCAGTGTCACCAAAACGGAGAAGGTAGTCATCAATTTCAGGAAGCGTAGTGGAGGACATGCCCTTTGCGTATATCAACGGGGACGAAGTTGAAATGGTCGAGAGCTTAAACTTCCCAGGTGCCCAAATCACCAACAACCCGTCCTAGTCCGCCCATGCTGATGCTATAGTTAATAAAGCCCAACAATACCTCTACTTTCCCAGGAGACGGTGGCATGCCTGCTACAACCCTCACCAACGTTTCCAGGGTGTAGAACATAGAACATTACAGCGCAGTACAGGCCCTTCGGCCCTCGACGTTGCACCGACCAGTGAAACCAATCTAAAGCCCATCTAACCTACACTATTCCAATATCATCCATATGTTTATCCAATAATCATTTGAATGCTCTTAATGTTGACGAGTCCACTACTGCTGCAGGCAGGGCATTCCACGCCATTACTACTCTCTGAGTAAAGAACCTACCTCTAACATCTGTCCTATATCTCTAACCCCTCAATTTAAAGCTATGTCCCCTCGTGTGAGCCATCACCATCCGAGGAAAAAGGCTCTCACTATCCACCCTATCTAATCCTCTGATCATCTTGTATGCCTCTATTAAGTCACGTCTTAACCTCCTTCTCTCTAACGAAAACAACCTCAAGCCCCTCAGCCTTTCCTCATGCGATTTTCCCACCAGACAGGCAACATCCTGGTAAATCTCCTCTGCAACCTTTCCAACACTTCCACATCCTTCCTATAATGCGGCGACCAGAACTGTACGCAATACTCCAAGTGCGGCCGCACCAGAGTTTTGTACAGTTGCAACATGACCTCCTGGCTCCGAAACTCAATCCCTCTACCAATAATAGCTCACACACCGTACGCCTTCTTAACAACCCTATCAACCTGGGTGCCAACCTTCAGGGATCTATGCACATGGACACCCAGATCCCTCTGTTCATCCACACTGCCAAGTATCGTATCATTCGCCCAGTTCTCTATATTCCTGTTACTCCTTCCAAAGTGAATCACTTCGCACTTTTCCGCATTAAACTCCATTTGCCACCTCTCAGGTGTACCATAGAAAGTATCGTTTTCGGATGTACCACGGCTTGGTATGGCTCCTGCCAAAACCGCAAGAAACTACAAAATATTGTGAACGTAGCCCAGACCATCACACAAACCAGCCTCCAATCCATTGACTTTGTCTACACTTCCCGCTGCCTCGGGAAAAGCATGATGAGGAGATGCCAGCGTTGGACTGGGGTAAATACAGTCCGAAGTTTAACAACACCAGGTTAAAGTCCAACAGGTTTATTTGGTAGCAAAAGCCACACAAACTTTCGGAGCTCCAAGCCCCTTCTTCAGGTGAGTGGGAATCCTGTTCACAAACAGGGCATATAAAGACACAGACTCAATTGACATGACTAATGGTTGGAATGCGAATACTTACAGCTGATCAAGTCTTAAAGGTACAAACAATGTGAGTGGAGAGAGCATCAAGACAGGCTAAAAAGATGTGTATTGTTTCCAGACAGGACAGCCAGCGAAACTCTGCAGGTCCAGGCAGGCTGTGGGGATTACAAACAGTGTGACACGAACACAATATCCCGGTTGAGTCCGTCCTCATGTGTGCGGAACTTGGCTATCAGTTTCTGCTCAGCGACTCTGCGCCGTCGTGTGTCGTGAAGGCCGCCTTGGAGAACACTTACCCGAATACTCGGGTAACTCGGGAAAAGCAGCCAGCATAACTAAGGACGCCACGCATCCCGGACATTCTCTCTTCCACCTTCTTCCGTCGGGAAAAACATACAAAAGTCTGAGGTCATGTACCAACCGATTCAAGAACAGCTTCTTCCCTGCTGCCATCAGACTTTTGAATGGACCTACCTCGCATTAAGTTGATCTTTCTCTACACCCTACCTATGACTGTAACACTACATTCTGTACTCTCTCCTTTGCTTTCTCCCCTATGTACTCTATGAACAGTCTGCCTTGTCTGTAAAGCACACAAGAAAGAATACTTTATCGACACTCTATCTGACTGTGACACTACATTCTCTACCTTCTCCTTTCCTTCTGCCCTATGTACTCTATGAACAGTATGCCTTGTCTGTTTAGCGCTCAAGAAGCAAAACCTTTCACTGTATCCCAAGTATAAACGGGAGCAACTGTCTGCTACCTCAATCGTGCTAACCCTGCAAAGGCATCATTCTAAATGAGGAGTGAGGATGACACAAACTACAAAGAGATACCCAGGGCAGTGAGGAGCGGATGGTCTTTTTGCTGTTTTCCACATACTAGCTTTTCTCTTTGGTGACTCGTCATCTGCGCTGGAAAACATGCTGGAAATGTACGTTTTGCAGATACTACGTGCAGTGGTTAAGAACTGGAAAATTCAGCGCTGTGTTTATTTTGCCTCAGCGCTTCCCGTTTATAGTTCAGGAGCCCGCTCATATCTCAGTACGCCAAGACAAACACCTCACAGCTTATGCTTCACTGGGCGCTTCAGACTGTTCAAACTGTGGAGAAAAGGCAAAGTTAATTTACTTTTTTATGAGTCACAAGTAGGCTTACGTTCACACTGCAATGAATTAACTGTGAAAATACCCTAGTCGCCACATTCCAGCTCCTGTTCGGGTAACACTGAGGGAGAATTTAGCTTGGCAAGTTCACCTCACCTGCACATCTTTGGGACCATAGGAGGAACCCGGAGCACCCGCAGGAAACCCAAAACCCAAGCAGACACGGGAGAGTGTGCAAACTCCACACAGACAGTGACCCGAGCCCGGGAATCGAAACTGGCGCTGTGAGGCAGCAGTGCCAACCACTGTGCCGCCGTGCCGCCCTTTGTTGGGCAGCGTGGATAATTTGCTGACCTCAACAGCACGACTGGTTGCGCCATTCACCTGAGCATGGGGGTTAGCAATCTAATACAGAGTGTTGCGTTGAATTCATTCCGGATATCTTCATTTATTTTGTTTTGAACCAGAAGGTGTCAGATTGAAGATAACACGAAAGAGGAGTGAACGTTTTACTTATTGTTTCACCTGGTGTCTGTTTCCCTGTCTATCTCTCTGTGGCATAATTATCCTCTTACTCGATGGAGCATGGACAATCTGCTCCAGGCTGTTATCCTTCACATTAAACGCAACCACGTGGGGAGGCAATGGCCTAGTGGCATTATCACTGGACTTAATCCAGAAACTCAGCTAATGAGGCATAGATCGGGTGGACTCTCAGAGGCTTTTTCCTAGGGTGGAAATGGCTGCGACGAGAGGACACAGGTTTAAGGTGCTGGGGGGTAGGTACAGGGGAAATGTTAGGGGGAGGTTTTTCACACAGAGGGTGGTGGGCGAGTGGGATCGGCTGCCGTCAGTGGTGGTGGAGGCAAACTCAATAGGGTCTTTTAAGAGACTCCTGGATGAGTACATGGGACTTAATAGGATGGAGGGCTATAGGTAGGCCTAAAAGGTAGGGATATGTTCGGCACAACTTGTGGGGCCGAACGGCCTGTTTTGTGCTGTAGTTTTCTATGTTTCTATGTTTCTAATGTTTGGGTACCCGGGTTCGACTCCCGCCACGGCAGAGAATGGAATTTAAATTTAATAAAAAAATATCTGGAATTAAGAATCTACCAATTACAATGGTTAGCACTGTTGCCTAACAGTGCCAGCGCTACTGTTGCCTAACCCGAGTTGAATTCTGGCCTCGGGTCACTCTCTGTGTCGAGTTGGCCCACTTTCCCCATGTCGGCGTGGGTTTCCACCGGGTGCTCCAGTTTCTTCACACAGTCCTAAGATGTGCGGGTTAAGTTGATTGACCATGTTAAATTCCCGGTAGTGTCAGGGGGATTAGCAATGTAAAAACATGATGTTCAGGGGATAGGACCTGGGTGGGATTGTTGTGGTGCTGGCTCGATGGGCAGAAAGGCCTCCTTCTGCACTGCAGGGATTCTATGAATGTTGATCTGTTCATTATTCCTCAAACAAAGAAGAGGAATAATCTGGAACCCCGACCCTCAAATAGTTTGCTGAGAAAGGTGGGGTGGCGGTCATGGAAAACTACCAGAATTTCGATGTTGTTCGGTAATACGATGGAGGTTTATTGAATGGAACAGCGTGGATGGAGTTAATACAGATCAGTCAAGACAGACCAAACTCACCGAGTGGCTGAATGGACTCCACCTGCCCCAGTGTTCTTGTGGATACAGCAGTGTATTCCAAGGCAAATTTAGGACTGATGCCAGGAGCCTATCACACAGGAAGTGATCGGCATTGAGAATGGTTCTCTGGGTAGAGTGAATTGGGGGATAATTGAATGAAACCCCTGCATTCCTCAAGAAACAATTGTCCTGGTGGATGAGAAGTTCAAATCCTCATGGGGTGGATGGACTGTCTTGCGCACAATAACTTTTCCCATTTTGAAAATACCCTTCGTTGAAAGGTCAGTCACGAGGGGACATAGATTCAAGGTGAGGGGCAGGAAGGTTTAGGGGGGTGTGAGGAAAAGATTTTTCACTCAGAGGGTGGTGAGGGTCTGGAATGCGCTGGCCGGGAGGGTGGTAGATGCGGGTTGCCTCACATCTTTTAAAATGGACCCGGATAAGCACTTGACACGTCATAACATTCAGGGCTCCGGGCCAAGTGTTGGTAGATGGGATTTGGCGGGAGTTCAGGTCTCGGTGCAGACTCGATGGGCCGAAAGGCCTCCTTTGCACTCCATGATTCTATGATTCTGCATAATGTACACATGGCTTCAAATACTCTTCGCAATTTCTGTGCAGAATGATTTTTTGGACCAGTGCAAAGCGGTGTGCATTTGAAAATGTGTCTACGCGTTTGTATCAGGAATTGTCCAAGGTTCTATATTATATCAGAGAATAACAATTATCTAATTATCCAAAAATCATCACACGACATTCGAGATTCTTAATAGTTATGATATTAAAAATATCATGGGGATATGTCGTACCGTGTCAGTGAAAAATCATCTGAAATGTACTCACTCGTTTGCCTAATCTTCCAACGTGACTGAATAATTGACGTTTGCAAAGTTGGCCAGCAAATCTGTTGCATTCAAAGCCAATGGGTTCTGCTTCAAGCTGTATGGATTTTATTTATTCATTGGTGGGACATGGGCGTCGCTGGTTGGTCAGCATTTATTGCCCATCCCCAGTTGCCATTGGAGGGCAGTTGAGAGTCAACCGCATTGCTGTGGCTCTGAAGTCACATGTAGGCCAGACCGGGTAAGGAGACAGATTTCTTTCCCCAAAGGATATTAGTGAACCAGGTGTCATTTTTTGGGATAATCGCCAATAGTCATCAGTAGATTCTTAATGTCAGAGTTTGTTTTTTATTTAATCTAAATTTCACCATCTGCCGTGGTGGGATACGAACCCTGGTCCCCATTAGCTAACTTTCTGGATTATGAGTCTCGCGATGATACCACTAGGCCTTCGCCTCCCCATTCAGGTAGGAACATTTACTAAGAATTAAGAAAACAAAATCACCATTAAAATGGTGGTGTGTTGAAAGATGAATCATTCTCAAGGGCATTGGGAAAAAGCCAAGAGTTTAGACTAAATTGATGGTTCAAACAAATGACACTGGCTTGACGGGCAGAATGGCCTCTTTCTGTGCTGGAAATTGCCACAATTCTAAGCTTCGAGTCTATAAAATCCATTTACCCGGTGTTCAGACGGGAATATGGATTGCAGATAATATTCTTTCAGGATTAAATGCATCAGTGTCCAATACCAGGGTACATCCAGTTAAGGCTCGGGACACATTTAATCTTGCAGATTTCATATTCATGCAGCCGAAATCCTGAACCAATTGCTAACATGCCTGGTCAGCCCTTAATCCCATCTCCAACGCACACACACTCACCCTAAAAATGTCTGTAAATTAGCTGAAGAGCCACCGGAAACATATTTGTTCTAAACCCTTATAGAAACCGGAATCACACAGCTTACATTTGGTATTCAAAACCTGTTTCAATATTTAGATAACTCCGGCAAAGATATATTTTGAATTATTTCTTGCACAATGACGGTAGAAAATGCAGAATAGAATTTTAAAAACCGCTATGAGAAATTAGAAGCATGGAGAGGTGAAATTGCACTGCAGGTGATATCCTGTCTCAGAATGGCGGACACTTAGAAAAAATTCATTTTCCGCTTTGGTCGCCATCATAATATTGAGCCACCAATCCGCCCGAATTTGCACCGGCTGCACTTTCGGAATTTCCCGGGCAACAAGAAAAATGTTTCGACAACACGAGACATCCGGGAAACACACGGTGAGTTTTCTCTCTTTCCCCTCGAGTTAGAGTTTTGGATCCTCGTTAAAGGCCAGGCGAGCGTAAAGCGTCTGTGGATGAAAAGTGATCAGTTAGTGCAATCCACATCATTATTATAGGGATAGGCGAGACCACTGAGTCCCCCACTCCACCCCTCCCCGCCCCCCCCCCCCTCCCGCCGCCCGCCACTCTATTCAATCGGTTCATAGCTGGAATGTAGCTCAACTCACAGTCACCCACCAATATTGAATAATCCTTAATCCACTCCCTAATATAAATCTAACTGTCGCAGTTTTGAGAGTTCCAATTGCCCAATGTTCTATATAGCTTTTTAGTGACCGGAATTCCGCTCCGCGTGCTGTGAAGAAGTGTTTTGATTTTATTTATTATTGTCACATGTATTACTATGCATTGAAAAGTATTGTTTCCTGCCCAGTATACAGACAAAGCATACCGTGTACGGAGGAGGAAAGGAGAGGGTGCAGATTATAGTGTTACAGTGACAGCTAGGGTGTAGAGAAAGTTCAACTTAAATGAGTCAGGTCAATTCTAATGTCTGATGGCAGCAGGGAAGAAGCTGTTCTTGCGTGGGTTGGTACGTGACCTCAGACTGATGTATCTTTTTCCCGAAGGAAGAAGGTGGAAAAGAGTATATCCAGGGGTCCTTGATTGTGCTGGCTCTTTTTTACATAGAAACGTAGAAGATAATAGCAGGAAGAGGTCATTTGGCCCTTCGAGCCTGCTCCACAACTCATTACGATCATGGCTGATCGTCCAGCCGAATAGCCTAACCCTGCTTTCTCCCCATAACCTTCGCCACCAGGTGCGATATCCAGCCGCCTCTTGAATACATTCAATATTTTGGCATCAACTACTTCCTGTGGTAATGAATTCCACAGGTTCACCACGCTTTGTGTGAAGAAATGTCTCCTCATCTCCGTCCTAAATGGTCTACCCCGAAACCTCAAACTGTGATCCCTGGTTCTGGACTCCCCCACCATCGAGAACATCCTCCCGCAATCTACCTTGTCTAGTCCTGTTAGAATTTTATAAGTCTCTGTGAAATCCCCCCTCATTCGTCTGAACTCCAGCGAAAACAATCCTAACCTAGTCAATCTCTCCTCATAGATCGGTCCCGCCATTCCCGGAATGAGCCTGGTAAACCTTCGCTGCACTCCCTCGAGAGCAAGAACACCCTTCCAAAGTGGATACGCTTGGTATGTGTCCTGCTCTGTCCAGGACCACAAGAACTGGTCGAATCCCATCACTCAAACCAGCCTCCCATCCATTGACTCTGTCTGCATTTCCCGCTCTCTCGGAAAAGCAACCAGCATAATTAAGGACCCGACGCATTCCGGACTTACTCTCTTCCACCTTCTTCCGTCGGGAAAAAGATACAAAACTCTGAGGTCACCTACCAACCGACTCAAGAACAGCTTCTTCCCTGCTGCCATCAGGCTTTTGAATGGACCTACCTCGCACGAAGTTGATCTTTCTCTACGCCCTAGCTATGACTGTAACACTACATTCTCCACTTTCTCCTTTCCTTCTCTATGAACGGTATGCCTTCTCGGTATAGAGCGCAAGAAACAATACTTTCACTGTACCCCAATACACGTGACAATAATAAATCAAATCTACGTATTCTATAAATGGTATGCTTTGTCTGTATAGCGCGCAATAAATAATACTTTTCACTGTAAGCTAATGCATGTGACAATAATAAATCAACTCAAATCAAATGTTCCACGAATGAATTGAACAAAAAAGCTAACTTGGAAGTAGTGTCATTCGGCCTCGAAACTTTCTCTGTCCGTGGAAGCCGCCAGGCTGTTTGAGATAATCCAGAATTTTCTGTGTTGGTTATGAATTCTAAACCGCGGATTAATAAATAATGAAAAGTATCCGTGTGGTATAGCAACAACAATTCCATTCATTCACCTCTTCATTCTGTTTGTGTTCTCAGTTCCTCATCACTGTTCGCGGTTCCTGTTAGAAAGAGTGATTTAAACTGAAATTTAAACTGGCTACATTTCACACCGAACCCGCTCAGAAGTGTCAATAACTCAGCGATAAATGTGTGGATTGAGAGCGCCTCGCAGTAACAGCGTCCTCCAACAATCGCTACCTCTCTGCCGGTTCCTGCAGATCCTTCTTCCGGCCACAAGGACCAAGCCCAGAAGGAGAACCGCCGCAGCCGACAAACGCCCGGAAAACAGTAAATGACAGGTGGTCGGGAAGGGAGAATCTGCAAAAAGAATTAAACTTTTACTGAAAGAAAATCAAGTGTGGAAATAATTAAACAAGCGAAGGATTTTGTCCAATCTAACTGTCCAATTTAACAGAAAAATGGTCAAAAGTATTTGCACACTTTCCCATTATGTAATAGAGTAGCACTTTTACAATAGGACACAAGGCGAGGTAGAGAGACAGTGACAGGGAGACTGAGCATTTTTTGAACAGGGCACACAGAGAGATGGAAGGAGAGAGTGAAAGATTCAGGGAGAGAGTAACCATCGAATCCCACAGTGCAGAAGAAGACCATTCGGGCCATCGCGTCTACACTGACAATAATCCCACCCTATCCCCGTCACATCACGCATTTACCCTGCTAATCCCCCTGACAGTCGGGTCAATTTAGCATGGCCAATCAACCGAACCCGCACATCTTTGGACTGTGGGAGGAAACCGGAGCACCCAGAGGAAACCCACGCATTCACGGGGAGAATGTGCAGACTCGACACAGACAACCCCCGAGGCCGGAATTGAAACTGGGGCTCTTGGCGCTGTGAGACATCAGTGCGAACAATTGTGCCACCGTGTTGCCCAATCGAGAGATTTTTAAAAAGCACTTTTCCAATGGGACACAGGGAGAGGCAGAGAGAGAGAGTGACAGAGGGACTGCGCACTTTTTGAACATAGAGAAAGGAGGAGAGTGTGAAAGATTCAGGGAAGAGAAAGAACCAAGATGTTACAAAGCCCAGTTTAAACAACAGAGAAATAAAGCACGAAGTGGAATCATAGAGTCATAGAGGCTTACAGCATGGAAACAGGCCCTTCAGACCAACTTGTCCATCCCGCCCCTTTGTTAACAACTAAGCTAGTCTAATTTGCCCGTGTTTGGCCCATATCCCTCTGTACCCATCTTACCCATGTAACTGTCCAAACGCTTTTTAAAATACAAACTTGTACCCGCCTCTACCACTGCCTCTGGCAGCTCGTTCCAGACACTCAACACCCAGTGTATGAAAAAATTGTCCCAGATATATTGACAGAATAAATGATTCAAAGATAGAGCAGCAATCTGAGAGAACACCGTTCAAAGATAGAGAGATAGGCAGAGACGATAACTTATACAGAAGTATTTAGTTCAATTTTCAATAGGGAAAGATTCAGAGAGCTTTTGAGAAAGAGCGAAAAGAAGAGAACAAAATAGATATCATTGGAGAGCGATAGGTAGACACTTAGATGAAGCACCATGTAACTAGCACAAAAATAGTAAACATAGAACGCTGGAGAATGCAAGATAAACCAATAAATAGAGGGAAAGAGAGAGAGACAGAGAGAGGGCGATGAATATCTGAAGTTAGAGTGAGAGTGAAAGAGAGTGACAGACTGACTGAGAAAGCTACACCAGGGTATAAATTGAATATTGATAGAGAGAAAGGGTGGGGATTAGGTGGGGGGGGGGGGGGGGTGGGGGGGGGGGTGGTGGTGGATGGTGGGGGAGAGAGATTGTAAACAGGGGAAGATAAACAACTAGACATATCGTAGTATGCCTGCAGAACACAACAAGGCCTATCGGCCTATCGAGCCTGCGCGACAATAGTCCCACCCAGGTCTCAACCACTTAATCCCAAATATTTACCCTGACACTAAGGGACAATCTACCATGGCCAACGCACCTGGCCTACACATCTTTGGACACTAAGGGGCAATTTAGCATGGCCAATCCACCTAACTCGCACATCTTTGGACATTAAGGGGCAATTTAGCATGGCCAATCCACTTAACCCGCACATCTTTGGACACTAAAGGGCAATTTGCCATAGCTAATCCAACTAACCTGCACATCTTGGACACTAAGGGGCAATTTACCATGACTGATCTACCTGACTTACACACCTTTTGACACTAAGGGGCAATTCAGCCTGGCCAATCCACCTCGCCTGCACAGTTGTGGACACAAAGGGGCAATTTAGCATGGCCAATCCAACTAACCTGCTGATTCATGACACTTGGGCTCAATTAACCATGGCCGATCCACCTGGCCTACACATCTTTGGACACTAAGGGGCAATGTAGCACGGGCAATCCACCTAATCTGCATATCTTTCGACACTAAGGGTCCATTTAGCACGGCCAATCCACCTAACCTGCACATCTTTCGACACTGAGGGGCAATTTAGCATGGTCAATCCACCTAACCCACACATCTTTGGAGTTTGGGAGGAAACAGGAGCACCCGCAGGAAACCCGGTGTAACTGAATGGGATTGAAGTAGAGAGAGACGAAGGGATGAATAAATGGTTCACCGCCGTGCTGAGATAGAGTGCGACACGGGGATATAATCACACATTTCAATTTGACACACAGGCAGATTGGTCCTTGACCTTCAGACATGTAACGGTGTCTTAGCCAGATGCAAGAAGTGGGAGAGGGGAAGAGGCCATTCGGCCTATCTCGCCTATTCTGCCATCCAATAACACCATGGCTAACCGTGCACATAAACATCACTTTCCCGCCCTTTCTCTTACCCATTATTCTATCCCTTCTGGCGAATCTGTTTCAGTGATTAAACATCCAAGGCTCTCTACGGTAGCGAAGAAGAGTTAAAATATCAGAAAACGAAACTGGGAGGGCTGTGATAGGCCAGTGTTGATTTAGATTTCAATGGAGATGCCCGCAGAGACATTTGTAATTTACAAAGTTGGACTGCTCTTAGTAAAGTGTCCCGTTAATATTAAATGGATTGAAAAATGGTCATTGTGAATAGCTACCTCTCTGAGATGAGACACTTTCACTGAGAATACTTTCACTGGAGTTGACCTGAACGGTGCAAGTACAGCGAGCGCCGCTTCTCCAAGTTTCCGCCGGGAGGCTGATGTAACTCCTGACGGTGTAGGTCCCGTCCGGCTCCAGTGTCCCTGAATCGGTCTGTCCCTCGGTATCCCGTCCCGAAACATTCCAGAGGACGGGAAAGGAATCGGGAGACACGCCTCTGACCAAACACAACAACGGGACTCTTTCCATGGCGGGAATCTCATCCAGCGGCGGAGTGAGGAGGAATATGGTGGGAGAACCCGCTAAATCCGGAAAAACAAAAGGGGAACCCATTGACAAATGGAACAGGACACATTAATTGCTCTGAGGTCCCACATCAATGTAATAATAATGGAATTTACCTGTAATCACTAACTTGGAGCCATTTCCGAATATTTGGGCCAGTAATATATCCCAGAATCATTTATCCGGGAATCCGCAATGGTTAGTGAATAAATACGCCGTTTTTCAGAAATCTCGCTGGAAAATCTCCCCTCAGCTGGGCTGTTCTGGTACGCTCTGTAAATGAAATCCATGTGGTTTCTCTCCCTCTGTCTGTACCAGAAGACAGAGCCAGCAGCTTGACCCTGGATGCGGCAGCTGAGATTAACAGGACTCCCCGCAAGGAGCGTCAGAACCGGCGGAGACTGGGACAAGGTGACCTGAGACATTGTAACTGGGAAAGAGAGAGAGAGAGAGAACAACAGTCACCAGAGGTTATGGAGCTTTCCCTGAAGACAGCGGACTGAAAGCCAATTGGGAGTAAACCTCAAACCAGTCTTCCATCCATTGACACTTCCCGCTGCCTCGGCAAAGCAGCCAGCATAATTAAGGACCCCACGCACCCCGGACATTCTCTCTTCTCTCTTCCACCTTCTTCCGTCGGGAAAAAGATAATAAGTCTAAGGTCACGTACCAACCGACACGAAACAACTTCTTCCCTGCTGCGGTCAGACTTTTGAATGGTCCTACCTAACAGAAAATTGATAATTCTCTACACTCTAATTATGATAACACGACATTCTGCACTCCCTCCTTTCCTTCTCTGTGTACGGTATGCTTTGTCTGTATAGTGCGCAACAAACAATACATTTCACTCTATAGTAATACACGTGACAATATTAAATCAAATCAAATGAAATCACAAAAATGCCCGATTCAGAAAAAGAAATCGCACCATTAAAATCGCTCTGATTATGGTGTTAGTTGCCCCATTTTCCTCCTCCCTTTCGAAAGGTATAATACCAGTCCATTCACCAGTAAATCTGGTTTAAACACTGGGGAGGGGACACATGGAAACCAAGTGATGTTAATCACATAGAGAGGTTCAGTGAAATTACGTTTCTCAACTATTGCTTACATCCCGTGTCTCTCCTTAAATGAAAGCAAATGACTGGGGATGCCTGGAACTGAACAAAAAACAGAAGATGCTGGGAAACCTCAGTGGGGGTACGGGAATTGTGATCAGTGCCGACTCGATCGGCCAAGTGGCCTCCTTGTGCGCTGAACAAACTGACTCTATGATTCTCGGTCTGAGAGCATCAGTGGAGGGAGAATAGACCCGACGTTTCCAGTCTGGATGATTCTCGGTCAGAGTTCCATTGCCTCTCCGCCGATGCGCTCAGAATCCTAGAATGACAGAATCCCTACAGTGCTGAAAAAGGCCGTTTGGTCCATCGAGTCTGCACCGATCACAATCCCTCCCAGGCCCTAATGCCGCAAACCCATATATTTACACTGCTAATCTCCTGATACGAAGGGGCAATTTAGCATGTCCATTCAAACTAACCCGCACATCTTTGGACCGTGGAAGGAAACTGGAGCACCCGGAGGAAACCCACGCAGACACGGGGAGAACGTGTAAACTCTGCAGACAGTGGCCCAAGCCGGGAACCCAAGCCTGGCGCTGTGATGCATCAGTGCGAAGCACTGTGTCGCTGAGATGTTCCAGTACTTTCTATTTTTGCTTCGTTTCTGCTTCTCCTCCGTTGACTGTGGACGCTAAAGTTTGTTCAACAGTTTATAACTGACTCTGACGTTCCACTTGAAGTTCGAGCTTTCTCTCCAAAGTGGTCAACATTGTTAATGGAGCCCATTGACATATCATATCTCGTGAGAAATGGCAATTCGGATCAATTAAACTCTAATCATTGTTATTAATCGACGTTCCATTTTGTCAGTAACATTTGTTTCATTGTTAAGTTAAACTTGCACGCTGAATCACACCTTATAGCACGGCAGAAGACGGGGAGAAGGTAGGTGGGGGGGGGGGAAGGTGGAGGGTGGGGGAGGGTGGGGGGCGTGGGGGGGTGGGGGCGTGGGGGGACGTGGGGGGGGGGTGGAGGGGGGGTGCGGGGGGGAGGGGTGGGGGGAAGGGGTGTGGGGGAGGGGGTTGGGAGGTGGGGGGAGGTGGGGGGTGGGAGGTGGGGGGACCGTTCGGCCGTTCGAGTCGGTGTTGAATCTTTGAAAGATTTCGCTAACATTACTGAATTTTCCCTCTTAAATACGTATCCAATTCCCCCATTTTGAAAGTTCCAATTGCCGCTTTTGAAAGTTCCTGTTGAATCTGCTTCCTCCGCCCTTTCAGGCAGAGCCTTCCAAATCGCAACAACTCAGATGGGTAAAAAAATATAACTCCCCTCATCTCCCTCTCTGTTACTATTACCAAATTCTTCAATCCATGCTCCTTTGGCTCCAGACACTCGTGCCAACGGAAACAGTTTCTGCCTCTTCGCTCTATCTAAATCCTTCTCCACTCTATCTGAATATAATGAGGATATCTCACCCTGAAAGAGATGGAACAGTGCACAGATACCGAGGAAACTCATTGTCCTTGCGCCAGACCGTGAGACTCTGAGCCCCGGATCCGAATCTGACAGAGATCTCGCTCTTGTTCTCTCTGTGTGGGGGAGGTGTGAAATATGCGCATTGTGTATATGAATGAAAACACGACTGGGGTTTGAAAATAGAACCGAGGTAGGGAGCTCTCTGCGGTTTTCCTGTTTACTGTAGGTCCAAGTGCTGGCGTGCATTCGACATGTTCTACAAAATACCTCAAACATCTACTCACATCTGTTACACCAGACTTGGAGTGCAGAGCACGGTTCTTCCTAATCTGGTAAGGATTCTCTGGTAGTGGAAAAGGTGCAGTTAACACTTCACAACGAATGATGCCAGAAATGAGAGTGTGTAACTGTTAGTGAGTCTTGAAGTGTTTGGAGGTCTTTTTCTCGAAACAAAATTGAAAATTGAGGGCTGATCCACCGAAACATTTAGAAATATGAAATGCTTCAACAAGGCAGAAGTAGGATTTCAAAATATTGCAGGATGAGTTCGTCGCCAAGCAGGAATTCAGGACAAAATTGTATTTTGGAAGAACAAAGAACAAAGAAAATTACAGCACAGGAACAGGCCCTTCGGCCCTCCAAGCCTGCATCGACCATGCTGCCCGACTTAACTAAAACCCCTTCCGGGGACCATATCCCTCTATTCCCATTCTATTCATGTATTTGTCAATACGCCCTTAAAAGTCCCTACCGTATCCGCTTCCACTACCTCCCGCGGCAACGAGTTCCAGGCACCCACTACTCTCTGTGTAAAAAATCTGTAAGAATGGGCAGAATATAGAATTCGGTCGCATGGGGAATGCTTTTGATTTGATTTGATTTGATTTATTATTGGCACATGTATTGGGATACAGTGAAAAGTATTATTTCTTGCGCGCTATCCAGACAAAGCATTCCGTTCATCGAGAAGGAAAGGAGGGAGTGCAGAATGTAGTGTCACAGTCAGAGCCAGGGTGTAGAGAAAGATCAACTTCGTGCAAGGTGGGCCCATTTTTCATTGTATAGTAATACATGTGACAATAATAAATCAAACCAAATCAAATGAAAATGTGCCGATTCAAAAAAAATCGCACCATTAAAATCTTTCTGACAATGGCGTTAGTTGTCCCATTTTCCTCCCCACTTCCGCTTGAGACGAATGACAAAGATGGGCAGCTGGATAGACACGAAGGAGAGAAAGGAGAAGAAGGATATGTTGATGGGGTGATAGAAAGAAGGAATGAGGTACCTCTGGAACATTAACAACAGCTGATAGGCCGAATGGTACCAATCTGTACTGTGCTTTTGATGTAATCGTGTTAGAAAAACATGAAAGCAAAGCCATCCTTTGATACCCTGATATGTGAGCAGTTAATGCTGCCTCTTTGCTTTGTATGGGTTGCAACAGGGCATGGTCCACATTTTTTCAGTGAGATTACAGTCGCCTTGTTTAATGTCGAGCCTGGCCCGAACATCGGATATCCCCAGGTTCTTGGTAGCCGGTGATCTGTCTTTGCAAGTGCACTTACTTTTGAAATGTAGGAGATTCAGTCAGGATCACGCAAAACAGAATGCCGAAAATTGACAAATGATAAAGCCTTGATAAGTTGACTTATAGAACCATAAAACTCCTGTAGCGTAAAAGGAGGGCCATTCAGCCCATTGAGCCTTCACCGCCAGCAATCCCACCCAGGCGATATCGCGGTGACCCCACATATTTAGCCTGCTAATTCCCCTGACACTAAGAGGCAATTTAGCATGGCCAATCCACCTAACCTGCACATCTTTATCCATTAAGGTGCAATTTAGCATGGCCAATCCAGCATCCTGCACATTTTTGGATACTTAGAGACAATTTAGCGTGGCCAATCCACGTAACCCGAATATCCTTGGACACTAAGGGACAATTTACCATGATCAATGTACCTCACCTGCACACCTTTGGACACTAAGGGACAACTTAGCATGGCCAATCAGTAAACTGGCACATATTTGGACACTAAGGGGCAATTTTGCATGACCAATCCAGAATACCTGCACATCTTTCGACACTAAGGGGCAATTAAGCTAGTCAATCCACCTAACCAGCACATCGTTGGACATTGGCATTCAAACGGACAGCGTTCTAATTTACAGATACTGTCCCAGACACCTCGATGGCCATTTTTGTTGATTCCTGTTGCTTCTTTTGACAAATCCTCTGAAATCAATGCCATGTAACTCTCGATATTTTGCACTTTTCTACAAATATGTATTCGTCTTTTTTGCAGAAATTATGAATGGCAACAGAACACAGAAACAGACAAGGCTCTGAACACAAAACAAAAAAAAGTAACGTGATTTGTTGTATTTAAGCTAATCCACGTCCTTTACCTTAATATAGGCTGCTGGCCGTAAGAGAATGGGAGAGTAATCATCTTTATTTATCATTACGCTTCCAGAAAGCGAGCAAACCCTTTGCTTTGTGAAAAACTTCCTTTATACTGACAAACAATCCTATTTAAATAGCAGTTGCCTGGTTACTTGTTCTTTACCATCCAAGACCACCTCTACACATGCTCAGTGATGGCACTTGCTGTCGACTGTGTGATGGTCAGTTGACATTCATCATTAACCAGGGTCAGAATCCCGCCTTTCATCTCCAGGGAGAAGAACAGGTGCAAAGTGGATTGACTCAATTCTGTTCCTCATATCAGCTCGTTCACAACCTGTGTGGATCCCTTTGGATGTTGCCTGGTATGGAGGGTCTTAGCTATGAGGAGAGATTGGGTAGACTGGGGTTGTTCTCCTTGGAAAGACGGAGAATGTGGGGAGATCTAATAGAGGTATACAAGATTATGAAGGGTATAGATAGGGTGAACAGTGAGAAGCTTTTTCCCAGGTCGGAGGTGACGATCACGAGGGGTCACGGGCTCAAGCTGAGAGGGGCGAAGTATAACTCAGACATCAGAGGGACGTTTTTTACACAGAGGGTGGTGGGGGCCTGGAATGCGCTGCCAAGTAGGGTGGTGAAGGCAGGCACGCTGACATCGTTTAAGACTTACCTGGATAGTCACATGAGCAGCCTGGGAATGGAGGGATACAAACGATTGGTCTAGTTGGACCAAGGAGCGGCACAGGCTTGGAGGGCCGAAGAGCCTGTTTCCTGTGCTGTACTGTTCTTTGTTCTTTGATTGCTCTGGCCGTCCCCAGCTCCTTACTAATACCGTGCATTAAGTTAGATATATGCAAATCTAGAATCTTGGGTCGTAATAGTTCGGAATGGGAGGTGATGGAGACTGAGGGGATAAGGGGGTGGCTTGACTGAGATGTATAAAATTATGTGGGGCACAGATAGAGGAGATGGAAAGAAACGTTTTAAGTGTATTTATTCGTGCCACTAGTTGGCTCACATTACACTCTAATAAAGTAACTGTGATAATCCTCTTATTGCCACACTCTGGCGCCTGTTCTGGTAGACTGAGGGAAACTTTAGCATGGGCAATGCACCTAACCAGCATGTCATTTGGAGTTTGGGAGAAAGCTGGAGCACCCGGAGGAAACCCACGCAGACACGGAGAGAATGTGCAGACTTCAAACAGAGAGTGGCCCAAGCTGGGAATTGAACCCGGGTCCCTGCCGCGGTGAGGCAGTAATGCTAATCACTATGCCACCGTACCACCCAGTTTTCCTTGGTGGGAGGATCAATGAACAGGGGGCATGGATTTAAGGTGAGGGACAGAATGTTTGGAACCATAGAATCCTTACAGAGCAGAATGAGGCCATTCAGTCCATAGTGCCTGCCCCAACGCGCTGAAAGAGCATCTGGACCGAAATCTATTTTCAGATCTTTTGTCCGTGTTTGAATCAAGGCTGGAATGAAGTAGTCCTTGACTAAGACTGGGAGAACCCAAACTGAGCGCCAGTGGAAAGGTTATTACTTGACATGCATCGATTGGATTGGATTGGATTTGATTTCATTTACTATTGTCACATGTATGAGTACACTTTGAGAAGCATATTTTCTTGTGCGCTATACAGGCAAAACATACCGTGCAAATGGAAGGAAAGGAGAGAGTGCAGAACGTAGTGTCACAGTCATAGCTAGGGTGTAGAGAAATATCAACTTAATACTAGGGAGGTCCATTCAAAAGTCTGAAGGTAGCAGTGAAGGAACAGTGTTTGAGTCAGTTGGTACGTGACCTCAGACTTTTGTAGCATTTTCCATACATGGAAGAGAGTATGTCCGGGGTGCGGGGGTCCTTGAATTACGCTGGCAGCTTTTTTGAGGTATCGGGAATTGTAGAACATGTCAATGGATGCAAGGCTGTTTGGAATGATGGACTGGACTTCATTCACGCTTTGTGGTTTTTTGCAGTCTTGGGCCGAGCAGGAGCCATGCCAAGTTGTGATGCAACCAGAAAGAATGGTTTCTGTGGTGCCTCTGTAGAAGTTGGTGAGAGTTGTAGCTGACATGCCACATTTCCTAGCAATGTCAATAATCACTGATGATGGAGAGGAAATGCATGGGGTGATAATGAACTCAGTTGAATTTGTCCTGGTAATAATGTACAGGACATACCTGAGAAATTTTACACATTACCGAATAGCTGCCTGTGTTATCGCTGTACCTTAACATGGAGAACTGCTCAATTATCAGCGGAATGGGTCTGGGGACACATTGCAATTAGCTGGTGTTTTCCTTTTCCATGTTTGACCAAATGTGAATTGATGGGATCAGGAGTGGATAGGGAGTATTCTCAGGACTACTCACTCCCGGCTGGCTACCCCATGGCCGCCATCTTAGCTAGATATGTCCTGCGAGAGCAGAACGTACGTTGGAATGGCGATGATGGAGATTACTGACATTGGGAGATGTGAATGCTTGGTGTGAAAAGGAGATGATTTGCTGCAACGCGGCAGGTTAAATGAGTAATCGCCAATTTACCAGATGGTGGCTCGTGTGGGGAATTATTCATATAGCTTGGAAGAATAGACAATCTGACTATGTTTGCGTGAACTTGTAAAGGAACTCTGCTAATTCGCATCTGGATGCAGGAAAGAAGTGAGAATTCAAAAATAATATTCAATATGTATTGCTACAATTGGACAGGATGTTATGCGATCACTCCTGAAATGATGTGTCCAGGTTTGAACTCCAAATTTAAGGAAGGATAAATTTGCTCAAGAGGCGGTACAGTTAATGTCCTTTAGAAAATTAGGACATAAGAACTAGGAGCAGGAGTAGACCATGTGGCCCCTCAAGCCTGCTCCACCATGTAATAAGATCATAGCTGATCTTTTCATGGACTCAGCTCCACTTACCCACCCGCTCACCATAATCCTTAATTCCTTTACTGCATCTATTTTTGCCTTAAAAACATTCAAAGAGGTAGCCTCAACTGCTTCACTGGGCCGGGAATTCCATGGATTCATAACCCTTTGGGTGAAGAAGCTCTTCCTAAACTCAATCCCAAATCTGCTCCCCCTTATTTTGCGGCTATGCCCCCTTGTTCTAGTTTCACCCGCCAGTGGAAACAAACTCCTTGCTTCTATCTTATCTATTCCCTTCATAATCTTATATGTTTCTATGAGATCCCCCTCATCCCTCTGAATTCCAATGAGTATAGGCACAGTCTACACAGTCTCTCCCCATAAGCCAAGCCTCTGAATTCCACAATCAACCTCGTGAATCGCCGCTGCACTCCTCCAGTGCCCGTATATCCTTTCTCACGTAAGGAAACCAAAACTGTACACAGTACTCCAAGTGTGGCCTCTCCAGCACCTTAAACAGCTGCAACATAACCTCTCTGAATTAAACTCCATCCCTCTCGCAATAAATCTCAAAATTCCATTTGCCTTCTTAATTATCAGCTGCACCTGCGAACCAACTTTTTGTGATTCATGCATAAGGGCACCCAGATCCCTCTGCACAGCAGCACGCTACATTTTTTACCATTTAAGAAAAAAGTAAATTTTGCTGTTATTCCTATCAAAATGGATGATCTCACTTTTCCCAACATTGTACTCAATCCGCCACGCCCTTGTCCACTCACTTAGACTACCTATAACCCTTCGCAGGCGTTAATTGTCCTCTGCACACTTTGCTCGACCACTCATCATACTGTCACCTGCGTACTTGGTCCCCAACTCCTAATAATCTATCATTAACCCCTTGAACGATAGGGTTTTCCTGTGATGAGAGACTGGGAAAATTATGTTTATATTCTTTGTAGAACAGAAAAATGAGACATCAACGCATTGAAACACAATATTTTGAAGGATGGTGACATGCCAGATACGAAAGAGGTTGATTACATTAGCTGGAAAATATGTCACACAGCGACATGGCCTCAGGATCAAGAAATTACCATTTCAGAATGAGAGGAGGAGAATTTTCTCCGACCAGAGGATAATGAATGTTTTGGAATCTCTGCCCAAGTGACCTGTCGATGCTCAGTCACTCCTAAGACCATAAGACATTGGAGCAGTATTAGGCCACTCGTCCATAGCGTCTGCTCCACCATTCAATCTTGGCTGATACTTTTCTCATCCCCATTCTCCTGCATTTTGCCCATAACCCCTGATACCCTTATTAAGCAAGAACATATCTATCTCTATCTTAAAGACACTCAGTGGTCTGGCCTCCACAGCCTTCTGTGACGAAGAGTTCCACAGATTCACCACTCTCTGACTGAAGAAATTCCTCCTCATATCTGTTTTAAAGGTTCGTTCCTTTAGCCTGAGGATGTGCCCTCTGGTTCTAGTTTTTCCTACCAGTGGAAATATCCTCTCCACGTCCACTCTATCCAGGCCTCGCAGTATCCTGTAAGTTTCAATAACAACCCCCCCCCCCTCGCCCCCCCCCCCCCCCCCCGCCATCCTTCTAAACTTCAACGAGTACAGACCCAGAGTCCTCAACCGTTCCTCATATGACAAGCCCTTCATTCCAGGAATCATTCTTGTGACCATCCTCTGGACTCTTTCCAAGGCCAGCACATCTTTCCCTAGATATGGGGCACTAAACTGCTCACAATACTCCAAATGCGGTCTGACCAGAGTCTTATACAGCCTCAGCAGTACATCCCTGCCCTTGTATTCTAGCCCTCTCGACATGAATGCTAACATTGCAATTTCCTTCCTAACTGCCGATTGAAACTGCACCTTAAGAAAATCTTGAACAATGAGTCCCAAGTCCCTTTGTGTTTCTGATTTCCGAAGCATTTTTCCATTTAGAAAATAGCCTATGCCTCCATTTCTCCTTCCAAAGGGCATAACCTCACACTTTTCCACATTGTATTCCATCTGCCACTTCTTTGCCCACTTTCCTAACCTGCCCAGTTCTTTTTCCAACCCTCCTGCTTCCTCAAGACTACCTGTCCCTCTACATACCTTTGTATCATTTGGAAACTTAGCAACAGTGCCTTCAGATCCTTCCTCCAAATCGTTAATGTATATTGTGAAAATTTGTGGTCCCAGCACTGACCCCCGAGGCACGCCACTAGTCACCGGCTGCCATCCTGAAAGAGACGCCGTTATCTCCACTCTCTGTCTTCCGCCAGTCAGCCAATCCTCTGTCCATGCCAGGATCTTACTCTTAACACCATGCGCACTTAACTTATTTAACAGTCTCCTATGTAGCACCTTGTCAAAGGCCTTCTGGAAATCCACTGGTTCTCCTTTATCTAACTTCCTTGTTACCTCCTCAAAGAACTCTAACAGATTCGTCAGATATGAGCACCCATTGACAAAGCCTTGCTGACTCATTCCTACTTCATCATGAACTTCAAAGTACTCTGCAATCTCATCTTTAATAATTGTCTCTATAATCTTGCCAATGACCGACGTCAGGCTAAGTGGCCTATAAAACCCCATCTGCTGCCTCCGTACCTTCTTAAACAGCGGTGTTACTATCCTACTTTCCAATCCTCTGGTACTCTCCCTGCCTCCAGTGATTCCTGAAGTTCACAACCATTGAGTCCACAATTTCCTCAGTTATCTCTTTTAGAACCCTGGGGTGTAGTCCATCTGGTCCAGGTGACTTATCCACCTTCAGACCTTTCAGTTTCCCCAGAACCTTCTCCTTAGTGATGGCCACTCCACTCATCTGTGCCCCTTGGCTCTCCTGGAGCTCTGGCATCCCACTGGTGTCTTCCACCGCGAAGACTGATGCAAAGTAACTGTTCAGTTCCTCTGCCTTCGCTTTGTTTCCTGTTATTACTTCTCCAGCCTCACTTTCCAGTGGTCCAATGGCTATTTCTGCCTCTCTCTTACCTTTTATATATTGAAACAAAACTCTTCCTATCTTCTTTTATACTACTAGCTAGCTTACACTCATATTTCATGTTCTCATCGCTAATTGTTTTTTTTTCAGTTGTGCTCTGCTCGCTTTTAAAGGCTTCCCAATCCTCTGGCTTCCCACTGATCCTTGCCACTTTGTAAGCTTTTTATTTTGCTTTTATGCTGTCCTTGACTTCCCTCGTCAGCCATGGATGCCTCGTCCTCTCCTTAACATGTTGCCTCCTTCTTGGGATGAATTTCATTTGTGCCTCCCGAATAACTCTCAAAAACTCCTGCCATTGCTGTTCCAAAGTCTTCGATATTTTACTCAGTATATTGAAGAGTAAGGTCTATTGATTTTTGGATAAGAACAGAAACGAGGTATTTGGAGATAGTGTGGCAAAATGGAACTCGGGTACAAGGTCTCGGTGAAGCAAATGTCTTCTCTTGCTCATGTTTCTCACCTGTATGCTCAGGGTCTCAACATTTTGACGAAGCCTTTGGTAGCCATGGGGTGTTGCTGGGAAACACATCCTTGCATTAACACATGGTGGGGGAAAAACCTGGAACTCAGAATTGAGTTCTGTTGCATTTGCAGGATGCGTTTGATTGATGTGTGTCACATGTTGTCAAAGTTATGCCAAATGTAAAGTGGATTCCTAACCGTCCATTCTGAAACTGCATGCATCAGTGGCGGCACTGTAGCACAGTGGTTAATCCTGCTGCCTCACAGTATAAAGGACCTGCGTTCGATTCCCAGCTTGGGTCACTGTCTGTCTGGAATTTGCACCTTCTCCCCGCGTCTGCGTGCGTTTCCTCCGGATGCTCATGTTTCCCCCCACTGTCTGAAAGCCGTGCTGCTCAGGTGCATTGATCGTGCTGAATTCTCCCAGTGTACCTGAATAGGCGCTAAAGTGTGGCGATCAGTGGATTTTCACAGTAACCTCATTGCAGTGTTAATGTAAGCCCACATGTGACAGGAATAAAAAAAAACTTTAATGCTCTCCAGCATGCTATTTCTCTGAAAGTTTTCTCCCCTTCATCTTCGTCCATCACCTCGTAAGTTGGATTTTCCCAAATATTTATTCATTTTGATTCTCAAACCGCTTTTAGGGCGATACGGTGGTACAGTGCTGCCTCACAACGCCAGGGACCCGAGTTCGAATCCTGGCGTCGGTCACTCTCTGTGTGGAGTTTGCACGTTCTCCCTGTGTCTGTTCGGGTTCCCTCCTGGTGCTCCGGATTCCTCCCACAGTCCGAAGGATCTGCTGGTTCTGTGCATTGGCCATGCTAAATTCTCCCTCTGTGTACCCGAACAGGCGCTGGGGTTTGGCGACTAGCGGATTTCACAGTAACTTCATTGCAGTGTTAATGTAAGCCTACTTATGAAAAATAAATAAAATTTTAAAAATATTATCGATGAATTAGTTTCTTCGGATTTATTGCAAGAAGGCTGCATGAGAAGAGTAAGGTTTACTGCAATGAAGGTGTAGAAGCCTTTGAGGTTTCTATGTCATTGAGTGGGTTCTATGCATATTTCCTCGGGGGCAGGGCAGTGTGTGGTAATCCCATTAAAATATATAAGATACTGGCTGTGCTTTGAGGGCAAATGTTGATAGGCTTTTTCTCCCACTTTATGGAGATTCTGGAACTGGGAGTGACAGTCTCCGGATCAAGACTGAGATGGTGAGAAGTTTCGTCAGTCGCAGGCTTGTGATCGTTTGGGATTCTCTATTGCACAGATGTCCATGTGTTTTCGGGAATGAGCAGCATGTGAGGCAGAGCAATTTGGCCCATCGAGCTTACACCGGCAACAATCCCACCCAGGCCATGTCCCCGTAACCTCGCACGTTTACCATGGTTAATCCAGCCAAACAACACATCTCTGGACAACAATTGGAATTTAGCAGGGCCAATGCACCTAACTGCCACATCTTTGGACACAAAGGGGCAATTTAGCATGGCCAATCCACTTAATCTGCAAATCGTGGGACACTAAAGGGCAATTTAGCATGGCCAATCCAGCGAACCTTCCCACCATTGAACACTAAGTGACAATCTAGCATGGCGAATCTACCTAAACTGCACATTATGGACACTCAGGGGCAATTTAGCAAGGCCAATCCACCTAACATGCACATCTTGGGACACTAAGGGGCAATTTAGCATGGGAGGAAACTGGAACACTCTGAGGAAACCCACGCAGAAATGGGGAGAACGTGCAAGCTCAACAGAAGCAGTGACCCAAGCCAGGAATCCAACCCGGATCCCTGTCAGTGCGAGGCACTGTGCCACCGTGCCGCCCTACTTGCACCGACTCTCCAGAAGAGCATCTTACCCAGACACACTTTGCCCTCTAAAGAGGTATAATCGTTTGAAATACCATCTGCTTTCTGGGTTCCAAATAATTTTTATTATTATTTCCACAGGAGGTCAATACTTCCAAAAGAATTTAGAATTGTTCACAAGGGATCCTGCGACAGAGACTGTAGCTGCTTCCACTCCTGGCCGCACGGTGTCGCTCTAACTCTGGAGCACGCCTTTCCTACCCGCAGTCGCATCTTGCCCGCTCCGTTTCCCGGTCGCTGCTCTTTGTCAAATCCCGATCACGCCCCCATGACGGGGAGCGACGTCTGCCATTCATTCGTGATGTCAAATCCTTTTCAAATATTCACATCGCCATTGGAAGGTGTTGATACAGGGTGATTGTGCGTTAATTCTCAATGATTAATGTGCTGACTGTTGGTATCATGCTGTGGCTGTTAATAACAACATTTTGTCTGTGAGTATTATTGGAATTATTCTGACAGGACTGGGCGTACTTAGCTTTTTTCAGATGAGCGTCAAATAAAGGTTATTTATCTATTTCTAGTGGTCAATTGTTTGCTTTAAAATGAAAGATAAGGATTATTCCGAGCACATGTCTCTGGGCTTGTTGGCTCTTGGACCTGGTTGAGAACGCCTGGGTGATTTCTGGTGTCCCACTTCAAAGATTTGCTTCGATTTACTTTCAATGCCGAACACGCGCAGAGCAATATCAAAATTTGGTCCCAGACGAGGCAAAGATATATTTGGAAGGGTGATGTTAAGCTATTTCAAGGAGGTGTGTGTTAAGGAGACTCTTACATTGGAAAATGAGGACGGAATTTTTAGCAGGTCAGCGAATGAATTCGAGATCTTATTGGCTGGGGGCCACTATGGTTAGCACTGCTGCCTCATATTGCCAGGACCGGGGTTCGATTCCTGGCTTGGGTCACTGTCTGTGTGGGGTCTGCACATTCTCCCCGTGTCTGCGTGGGTTTCCTCCAGGTGCTCTGGTTTCCTTCCACATGCTGATTAGATGCAATGGCCATGCAAACGAAAGGCATGCTGGTCAGATGCACTAGCCATGCAAATTATCCGAAAGTGTTCCGGAATAGGCACCGGAGTGTGACGACGAGGGGGATTTTCACAGCAACTTCATTGCAGTGTTAATGTAAGCCTACTTGTGACGCTAACAGATGAACTAAACTTGAAAGCTTCAATGGTTGAACGAAGGGAAAATGGAGCGTATACATGTGGCTGCACTTTTCAAGCACATTAAAGTTAAATTCATTAATTAGTCACAAATCGGCCGACACCCATGATTGTCATTGCCAAATGAAGGCACACACTTTCTGAAGTGTATTTATTGGTCACCAGTAGGCTTAGATTCACATTACAATTAAGTTACTGTGAAAATCCCCTCGTCGCCACACTCCAGCGTCTGTTTGGGTACACTGAGGGAGAATTTAGCATGGCCAATGCACGTCTTTGGACTCTGGGAGGAAACTAGAGCACCCGGAGGGAAACCACATAGACACAGGATTGTTGATTGTGCAGACTCGATGGCCTCCTGCTGCACTGTAGGATTTTATATTCTGTAACTTCTGAACGCAAAGTTCCCGACCTGAATCATCAAACACGGTTCCACGTGAGGGCATGTGATTTGCTTATTGGATGACACAGAGCCTAATTGAAGACGTGAACTCTCTGGATGACGGCTAGCTGAAGCCTTTCAAATATAGGCAGTGACCCCAAGCAAGGAATCGATACCGTGGTCCCTCGTGCTGTGAGGCAGCGGTGCTATCCACTGTGCCACCGTGCTGCCCCAGGAACTTAGTCAATGAAGTAAAAGTCAATGGTGACTGGCAGAAGCAGTATCAATCAATTTAATGTTGTTACTGGAAAATCCGGGCTTGAATGACAACTATCTGTTAGTACCTAAATCGCCATTACCTCCCGTTGCAAGTGTCATTGATCTCTTTTTAGGGCAAGTGTCATTGAAGTTAACTCGAAATGTCAGGAAAATATTCCTGGAATCTTTCCTCAATTCACAAACATCATCAAATAAACTCGTGGGGAATATTTCAACAATCAAGCTTACAATGATCGATGTGTACATACTATTCCATGTCAACAACGTATCAGAATGAAGTTTGGTTTATTGTGGAAGAAAGCAGATTTGTGTAACTTATTCTGTTTTGTAAGATCAATCTTCCATTTGAACAAAATGATAAACATACCACCAAATACAATAGATTTATCGAACTCATTCACAAGAAAATTATTTGCAAGTCTTCAGCGAGCCGTCATCCAGAGAGTTCGCGTCTTCATTTAGGCTCTGTGTCATCCAATAAGCAAATCTCATGCCCTCAAGTGGAACCGTGTTTGATGATCCAGGTCGGGAACTTTGAGTTCAGAAGTTACAGAATATAAAATCCTACAGTGCAGCAGGAGGCCATCGAGTCTGCACAAACACCAATCCCACCCAGCCCCTATCCCCATAACCCCTTGTATTTACCCTTGCTAACCCCCCGACACGAAGAGGCAATTTAGCATGGCCAATCCACATAACCCGTACATCTTTGGACTCTGGGAGGAAACTGGAGCAGGCGGATGAAACCCACGCATACACAGAGTGAAAATGCAAACTCCACACAGACAGTGACCCAAACTGGGAATTGAACCTGGGTCCCTGGCGCTGTGAGGCAGCAGTGCTAAACACCGTGCTTCCGTACATGCTGTAAAGACAACCTTTCCTTCTCATGGCTGCATAAGAAGATTCTGGGGTGAAGATAAATAAGATGTTTCTGGTGTCAAGACTCTGTTAAGACCCAGGCCAGAATCTTCAAGGTGTTTTATGAAGATACCCTCGATCCTATGTTTTCACTTTTGAATTTGGCACCCGTCAGCATAAGATGTTTCACTCCAGGTTTGATTAAAGAGATCCAGGAGGAAGCTTTTATCAAAGAAAATTTATTTAAGAATACGGTTACAATACAATGAAAGGAATTAGCATAACATTGACCAATCATAAGATTTATACGTGATACAGTAAAAACCTTAACTGCGAGCTATCTATGGTATTCCAAGTAAAACACCATCCCACAAACACACACCCACTTTGTAGACAAGGCAGAAAGAGCAACTGTGCCCACATGATACTAGGTTTTCAGCTTTTTAACCTGCTGTATATTGGTCATGTGGATGCTGGATTAAATTTCTGAGGCTTCCGAGTCATGGAACTTTCTAAAAGCCTCTGGAGAGAGATAAAGCCGGAACCACGCTACCTTCTCCCACGAGATCCTGGAAGATACGAAAAGAAAACTAAAAACTTGGACTTTACTGTGGTAGAAAAGAATCTGCCCCCGGGCATCACCTGACCTGCCAGTCATGCTCCACCCAGCAATTCCAAAAGGATCATAAAACCCGAGGACACTGCTTAGGTCAGATTAAAAATAAACATGGTGTTCATTACATTGCTCCAGTAACAATGAGAGACACTGGTTTCATAAAAAACGATGCCAACAAAAGGCTAGGAGCTGCAAAGAAAGATGATTAAAATACATTTCTTAAAGGCACTGTATCGTCACAACGCAGTCTCGAGGATTGATAGCAGAGAACAGACTGACAACTGAATACTCACAGGTGCCCTACTGCACTCAAGGCCCTCTTACAGACAACAAAGTACAATGAACAAAGAACATTACAGCACAGGAAGAGGCCCTGCTACTCGCCAACCCTGCATACTGCCTATCGGACTAAAACCCCTACCCTTCTGGGGACCATCATCCCTCCATTCCCATCCTATTCATGTATTTGTCCAGACGCCCCTTATAAGTCACTATCGTATTTGCTTTCACTACTTCCCCTGGCAGCGAGTTCCAGGCACCCACCACCTTCTGTGTAAAAAAACTGCCTTGTACATCTCCTGTAAATCTTACTTCTCGCACCTTAAACCTACGCCCCTCATAATTGACTCTTCCACCTCGGGAAAAAGCTTTTGACTATCCACTCTGTCCATGCCCCGACTAATCTTGTAGACTTCTATCAGGTCGCCCCTCAACTTCTTAGTAGTAATTAAAACCCTGGACGCTATTTTGGAGGAAAGGAACCAACGTGCCTAAATGAGATCATTAGGGAATCAACACATTTCCTTGGGTTGTAACTTGCTTTCAGGAAGTGAAAGGGATTCCTACATCACAGCAGTAACTTTAATTTAATGTGTTCTCAAAAAAATCTTGAACTGTCTACGACCTGAACTGAGGCATGAATCCACAAACATTCTGACTCAACAGAAAAATACTTCAAGTCAAACTGAATCACTCACGAATTAATTACATTTAATATGCGGCTAATAAATAAGTTACTTTCAATTAACAAGTCTAATGTAAATCGATTTTCCAGTCTTGGTCACTCTTGGGGTAAAGAGCAATCGTGTCAATGTTGCCTCTTTGTAGACATATTATAGTGAGCTAGCGGTCGGGGTCAATATTTTCTACAATTAAGGAACTCGCTGATATTGGTTAATTGGGATTTGGTTTGATCTGATTTGATTTATGATTGTCACTTGTTTGAGTATGAAGTGAAAAGCATTATTTTTTGCATGCTATACAGACAAAGCTTACCGTACATAGGGAAGGAAAGGAGAGATTGCAGAATGTAATGTTACAGTCATAACTAGGGTGTAGAGACAGATCAACTTAATGTGCGGTAGGTCCATACAAAATTCTGATGGCAGCAGGGATGAAGCGGTTTTTGTGTCAGTTGGGACCTGTCTTCAGACTTCTGTATCTTCTTCCCAATGGAAGAAGGTGGAAGAGATTATATCCGGGGTAAGTGGGGTCCCTGATTATGCTGGCTACTTTTCCGAGTCAGCGGGAAGTGTCCTGATCATGTTTGGAGACTAGGGAGCAATTTAGTATCGCCATGAACGATGATGTTATTGAATGGTGGTGCAGGCTTGAACGGCCGAATGGCCTCCTCCTGCTTTGTGCTCGTGAAAGTAATACTGTGATGGACAGTGTTGATTGGTAAAAGATGAAACTTAAATGAATGTGGGCAATTTCAAATCATTTTTTTCTTCATTGGATGTGGGCATCGTTGACAGGACCAGCATTTATTGCTCACCCCTAATCACTCTTCAATTACTCGGCTATTTAAGAGTCTATCACATTGCTGTGGGTCCGGAGTCACATGTAGGCCAGACCATGTAAGGAAGGCAGACTCCCTTCCCTAAAGGCCATTAATGAATGAGATGGGTTTTTACAACAGTTTCATAGTCATCATTAGGCTTTTAATATCAGATTTTTTATTGAATTCAAATTTCACCAGTTGCCATGGTGGGATTCGAACCCGGGTCCCCAGAGCATTTAGATTTATTTCATTCAATTTCATTTAATCTCATGCAACCATTTTATTGTCATTCTTTTTCACTTCTATTTTTCCACTTCTCCATTCCAGCTCTCCTTGTCGCCACACCCTCCCGCCCTTCAGTGCAGCTGCCACATTCCTCAGGCAGCCCTTTAACATTTTGTACCTCTTCTGCCATTCTTCCATTCTGATCACTTAATGGACACACTTAGCACATTATCAGCCTTCTCTCTCCTCATGTAAATTGCCATTGTCCAATTCCACACCCCCTCCTGCCTACCCCAAGCGTATAAACCTTTGCTGATTCTTTTTGCTCTTAGCTCTGACGAAGGGTCATCGAGACTCAAAACGTTGGCTCTATTCTCTCTCCACAGATGCTCAGACCAGCTGAGACTTTGCAGCATTTTCTGTTTTTATCTCAGATTCCAGCATCCGCAGTATTTTGCTTTTACCCCAGAACATTCCCCTGAGTATCTGGTTTACGAGCCCAGTGACAATATCAATATGCCTCCCATCGGAATGGGTACTGGGGATGAACTTATTTTGACACGGTGTTAAATGCAATGAGACTGTTAATTATGAAATTTGTGAAAGGGGTTCGATGATCGTATTTCCTTTCATTAGATGAGATTATTATTAGTGCCACGAGTAGGCTTACATTGCAATGACGTAACTGTGAAAATCCCCTAGTCGCCACACTCCGGTGCCTATTCGGGTACACTGAGGGAGAATTTAGCATGGCCAATGCACCTAAAAGCACGTCTTTCAGACTGTGGGAGGAAACTGGAGCACCCGGAGGAAACCTATGTGGACATAGGGAGACTTGACACAGACAGTGATCTAAGCCTCGAGTCGAACCCGGGTCTCTGGCACTGTGAGTCAGCAGTGCTAACCACTGTGCCATCATACTGCCCGTCACGGACTACGTTGGAACAATCGCTCTTAGGTCACTTCTGCCTCAAAAACACACAATTCTCGAACTAGGAATGAAAGGAAATCACTGCGGATGCTGGAATGTGAAGCCAAAGGAGAACAGTCTGGAAAATCTCAGTAGTTCTGGCAGTATGTGTAAGGAGAGAAAAGAGCCGACATTTCGAGTCCAGATGACCCTCTGTCAAAGCCAAGCGGCATGTCTTTTAACTTCGACAAAGCCTTCTCTGCTTTTTAGCTTTGACAATGTGTTATCTGGACCAGAAACGTGAGCTCTTTTCTCTCCTTACAGATAATGCCAGACCAGCTGAGGTTTTCCAGCATTTTCTCTTTTGGATTCTCAAACTATGGATCAAACACCTATGGCTTAAAGTTCAAATGTTAAAAATCAAAACACATTTTGTAACAGGTATTTTGAGTAGGAGCTATTCACTCTTTTATGAAACAAGAAACTAGTTAGTATTTTAAAGACATGCACATTAGAGGAACATTTATTCTAATGCCCCAGTTAGACATCCCGTGAGGATCAGCCGCTTTAGTGAAACAAAGCCCTAATTAGGATGTAGTTTAGAACACGGTTTTCCGTGATACTTACTGCAAAGGGTCAACATGCACCACCCTAACAGAACAAAAACACTTAGAAGCAGCCGTTGAATCAAATCATTCATTTTCGGGAGACTCTCATTAGACAGTTGATATAATGAGAAAATTGAAGCAGTAAATTCAATGCTTCAGCTCCTCTGCAAGAGCCTGTAGCAATTATTCCACCAGGGAATGTTCAAAAGAATGGGGAGGAACAGGGCTGGGAGACCAGAGCGAGATACAGACATCTTAATGTGAAGACCCTAGGAGAACGAATTAATGCCACAACAGGTTCGGAAGTGAACAGAGAGGGTGCTCCTTCCAGAGTGATTGAAATTCTCTGCAAAATGCTATCACCTTTAAAGTCAAAGAAAAGAGTCATTCGCTTTTGCAGCAGAGAGTGGGGCTTGGCAGCAGACAGAGCGAGGGAGAGAGACGTTGGCTGTGGCCACGCTTGTTTTGGTATGACCTTAAGAAAGACGCCTTCCTCACTGCCCTTTCAGGGAGTGTGCAAAGTACATCTGCAGCAGAAATCGCTGATCGAGATTTTGACCACGTTACGCTTTGAAACATAGAAACCCTACAGTACAGAAAGAGGCCATTCGGCCCATCGAGTCTGCACCGACCACAATCCCACCCAGGCCCTACCCCCATATCCCTACATATATACCCACTAATCCCTCTAACCTACTCATCTCAGGACACCAAGGGCAATTTTTAGGATGACCAATCAACCTAACCCGCACATCTTTGGACTTGGGAGGAAACCAGAGCAAACGCAGACACGAGGAGAATGTCCAAACTCCACACAGATAGTGACCCAAGCCGGGAATCGAACCCATGTCCCTGGAGCTGTGAAGCAGCAGTGCTGACCACTGTGCTACCGTGCCGTACCGCTTGAGATAGAAAATTGCCTGAGACGGCAGCTCACTGTGGTTTTTCGTTTTTTACAGTTGAGGCGCTACACCTACCCAACAGCCTCCAGAGATCAGAAGCTGAAACACAATGTTAAACCGCAGAGAGAAGACGGTTGTGCATTCAAGATAGATTAAGCTGATCAGAGAACCTGTTTGTTTACAATTAAGCCATATTCCAGGAACCTATTCCAAAGACAATTAGTCACTATTTGCAAGCATTCCGAGGATTGGGTACAATTCGCAGAAACCCCCTCTGATTCACAACATACGCACGCAAGTCACAAATAATTCGTAGTATATTTTCACTTCTCTTTATGAGGCAGCTTGCATCAGGAATCATGTGCAACCTCTTTACAGAATGAATTAGATTGGACACAATTACATTACGGCATGCTGGCACAGTGGTTAGCAGTGCTGCCTCACCGCGTCTGGGACCTGGCTTCGATTCCCGCCTTGGGTGACTGCGTGGAGTTTGACGTTGTCCTCATGTCTGCGCAGGTTTCCTCTGGGTGCTCCGGTTTCCTACCACAGTCTGAAAGTGTGCAGGTTTGGTGGATTGGTCATGCTAAATTGCTCCTTAGTGTCCAACTATCTAGAGGTCAGGTGGAGCAGCCATGCAGAATTGTCCCTTAGTGTTCAAAGATGTGCAGTTTAGGTGGATTGGCCATTCTAAATTGCACCTTTGTTTTCAAAGAAGTGCAGGTTAGCTGGATTGGCCATGCTAAATTGCCCCTGAGTGCCCAACGATGTCTGGGTTAGGCGGATTATCCGTGGTAAATCTGCGCAGTTATGGGGATAAGGTGGGGTGACGTGACCTGAGTAAATTGGTGCTTCTTTCTGCACTGTAGGAAGTCTATGATTATATTCTCAATTCCTTTCGTTTCGCATTGTAACACAAAGGGTTCTACCCCCAGACGACAGGGACAGATTAACAGGAACACCAAAATGATAACGTGCCCCTCGAAAATGCGGAGCATTCTGATTTGGAACTATATCACCAACTATTCCGTCACTGCCCCGGTTACAAATCTGGTGACTCCTTCCCTAAAATGAACTGTGAGCAAACACAGGGATTAAAGAGGGTGGGTCATCATAGAATCATCAAACCCTACAGTGCAGAAGGATGCCGTTCCGTCCATCGAGTCTGCACCGACCACAGTTCCACGCAGGCACTATCCCCATAACCCCATGCATTTACCCTAGTTGGTCCCCCTGACCAACTATCCCCATAACCCGATACATTTACCCTAGTTGGTCCCCCTGACACTAAGGGGCAATTTAGCATGGCCAATCCAACTAACCGGCATATCTTTGGACATAAAGGGGCAATTTAGCATGACCAATCCACGTAACCCGCACATCCATGGACACTAAGGGACAATCTAGCCTGGTCAATCTACCTAATCTGCACATCTTTGGACACTAAGGGGCAATTTGGCATGGCCACTGCAGCTAACCTGCACATCTTTGGACATCATCACCTTGGAAAGAAAAATACACTCTGCCCTTGCCAAGGAAGTTCACATCCCGCGAATGAATTGAAATTTAGCTGAAATAGAAAACATATCACCACACAATTACACACAGCGTGAAGACACGCTGCCAGTTCACCGCTGTGACGCACGGTCGATGACCACACGGTTTCAAATGAATTGGAATTCACCAGCACACCGCACCAAACGTGTGTCATACTTTCCATTGCATAGCTCGTCATAATTTCCACTGTATCTGAAAGGGACGAAACTCTCTGGGTCTGAGCTGAGGTCAACCTGCGGCCATTAACCCTACAGAAACCAACTGGTCACATAACATGTAGAAATAGCGCGTAAAGGTATCCAAAGAATGCTTATCTGGAAGACTTATTTTCTTGCTGTTGCGTGTTTATAATGAGTGAAAGAAGGTAAGAACTAGAACATAGAACATAGAACAGTACAGCACAGAACAGGCCCTTCGGCCCACGATGTGGTGCCGAGCTTTATCTGAAACCAAGATCAAGCAATCCCACTCCCTATCATCCTGGTGTACTCCATGTGCCTATCCAATAACCGCTTAAATGTTCCTAAAGTGTCTGACTCCACTATCACTGCAGGCAGTCCATTCCACACCCCAACCACTCTCTGCGTAAAGAACCTACCTCTGATATCCTTCCTTTTTTCCCACCATGAACCCTATAGTTATGCCCCCTTGTAATAGCTCCATCCACCCGAGGAAATAGTCTTTGAATGTTCACTCTATCTATCACCTTCATCATTTTATAAACCTCTATCAAGTCTCCCCTCAGCCTCCTCCGCTCCAGAGAGAACAGCCCTAGCTCCCTCAACCTTTCCTCATAAGACCTACCCTCCAAACCAGGCAGCATCCTGGTAAATCTCCTCTGCACACTTTCAAGAGCATCCACATCCTTCTACTCGTGCGGTGACCAGAACTGCACACAATATTCCAAATGTGGTCTCACCAATGTCCTGTACAGTTGCAGCATAATCCCACGGCTCTTAAACTCCAACTCCCTGTTAATAAAAGCTAACACACTACAGGCCTTCTTCACAGCTCTCTCCACTTGAGTGGCAACCTTTAGAGATCTGTGGATATGGACCCCAAGATCGCTCTGTTCCTCCACAGTCTTCAGAACTCTACCTTTAAACCTGTAATCCACATTTAAATTAGTCCTACCAAAATGAATCACCTCACACTTATCAGGGTTAAACTCCATTTGCCATTTTTCAGCCCAGCTTTGCATCCTATCTGTGTTTTTTTGAGGCCTACAACAGCCCTCCACCCCATCCACTACTCCACCAATCTTGGTGTCATCAGCAAATTTACTGATCCACCCTTCAGCCCCCTCCTCTAAGTCATTAATAAAAATCACAAAGAGCAGAGGACCAAGCACTGATCCCTGTGCCACTCTGCTAGCAACCTGCCTCCAGTCCGAAAATTTTCCATCCACCACCACCCTCTGTCTTCGATCAGATAGCCAATTACCTATCCAATCTGCCAACTTTCCCTCTATGCCACACCTCCTTACTTTCATCATAGGCCGACCATGGGGGACATTATCAAACGCCTTACTAAAATGCATGTATATGGCATCAACTGCCCTACCTTCATCAACACACTTAGTTACCTCCTCAAAAAACTCAATCAAATTTGTGAGGCACGACTTACCCTTCACGAATCAGTGCTGACTATCGCGGATTAATCTGCATCTTTCTAAATGTTCGTAAATCCCATCTCTAAGGACCTTTTCCATCAATTTACCAACCAACGAAGTAAGACTAACCGGTCTACAATTACCAGTGTCATTTCTATTCCCTTTCTTAAACAGAGGAACAACATTCGCCACTCTCCAGTCGTCTGGCACCATCCCCGTGGAAAGTGACGCCCCAAAGATCAAAGCCCAAGTCTCTGCAATCTCATCCCTTGCCTCCTAAAGAATGCTAGGATATATTTCATCAAGCCCAGGGGACTTATGGACCTTCAGTTTATTCAAAACTGCCAGTACATCCTCCCTCCGAACAACTATTTCCTCCAGCCTATTAGCCTGTAACACCTTCTCTTCCTCAAAAACATGGCCCCTTTCCTTGGTGAATACTGAAGAAAAGTATTCATTCATCACCTCGCCTATCTCCACTGACTCCATACACAAGTTCCCACTACTGTCCTTGACCGGCCCTAACCTCAGCCTGGTCATTCTTTTATTCCTCACATAAGAGTATAAAGCCTTGGTGTTTTCCTTGATCCGACCCGTCAAGGACTTCTCATGTCCCCTCCTAGCTCTCCTAAGCCCCTTTTTCAGCTCATTCCTTGCTACCTTGTAACCCTCAATCGAGCCATCTGAACGTTGTTTCCTCATCCTTACATTAGCTTCCCTCTTCCTTTTCACAAAACATTCCACCTCTTTCGTGAACCATGGTTCCCTCACTCGGCCATTTCCTCCTTGCCTGACAGGGACATACCTATCAAGGACACCCAGTATTTGTTCCTTGAAAAAGTTCCACTTTTCATTAGTGCCTTTCCCTGACAGTTTCTGTTCCCATCTTATGCCCCCTAATTCTTGCCTAATCGCATCATAATTACCTCTCCCCCAATTGTAAACCTTGCCCTGCCGTACGGCCCTATCCCTCTCCATTGCAATAACAAAAGACACCGAATTGTGGTCACTATCTCCAAAGTGCTCTCCCACAACCAAATCTAACACTTGGCCCGATTCATTTCCCAGTACCAAATTCAATGTGGCCTCACCTCTTGTCGGCCTATCCACATATTGTGTCAGGAAACCCTCCTGCACACACTGCACAAAAACTGCCCCATTCGAACTATTTCACCGACAAAGGTTCCAATCAATTTTTGGAAAGTTAAAGTCCCCCATGACAACTACCCTGTGATCCCCACACATATCCATAATCTGCTTAGCAATTTATTCCTCCACATCTCTATATCTAGACTTATATCTATAAGTATCTATATCTATAATTTATTCCTCCACGTCTCCACACTATACATTGCAATCATCTAGCATCAGCGTTCACACAGTAGAAACTGTGACCCCCATATTCAGGTGAAGGGAATTACCCTGTTCATGCGAGTTTGCTTTATTTTCCTCACAGAAATGTTCATTAAAAGTTCACTAATGCCCTTCAGGGAAGGTTATTTGCCGTCCTTACCTGGTTTGCCCGACATGTGACTCCGGAGCCGCTGCAATATTTTTGACTCTCAGCTGCCCTCGGGCAACTAGGGATGGGCAATAACATTTTTTCAGTTAAAGTTTATTTATTTGTGTCACAAGTGGGCTTACATTAACACTGCAACGATGTTACTGCGAAAATCACCTCGTCACCACACTCTGGCGCCTGTTTGCGTCCAATGAGGGAAACGTTAGCAAGGTCAATGCACCTAACTAGCACGTCATTCCGACTGTGGGAGGATACCGGAGCACCAAGAGGAAATCCATGCAGTCACGGGGAGAACGTGCAGACTCCGCACAGATGGTGACCAAAGTCAGGAATCACAGGCGGGTCCCTGTGAGGCAGCGACGCGAAACAGTGTGCCACACTGCTTTCTAAAGTTCTGGGAGACCCGGGTTCGAATCCCGCCTCGGCAGATGGTGGAATTTGAGTCCAACCAAAAAATATTTGGAATGAAGATTAACCATCATCGATTGTCGGAAAACCCCATCTGGTTAACTAATATCCTTTAGGGAAAGAAATCTGCCGCCCTGACCATCGTCTGCCCTATACGTGACTCCAGAGTCACAGCAATATGGTAGTCTTTCGACTGCCCTCTAAGGGCAACGAGGGATTGGCAATCGATGCCCATGTCCCACGAATGAATAAAAAGATTGATAGAGGGATCGATCTCCCTGTCTATCAATCTACCAATCTGTCTGTCTGCACGTCTGCATGTCTGTCTGTCTGTCTGTCTATCTATCTATCTATCTATCAATCAATCAATCAATCAATCAATCAATCAATCTATCTATCTATCTATCTATCTATCTATCTATCTATCTATCTATCTATCTATCTATCTATCTATCTATCTATCTATCTATCTATCTATCTATCTATCTATCTATCTATCTATCTTTCTTTCTATCTGTCTGTCTGTCTATCTATCTATCTATTTATCTGTCTACCTATATATATATATATATATAGAGAGAGACAGAGAAAGGTAACGTTCCCTCTTGCAGGGTAATCGAGAAGGAGGTGGCAGATTTAAATCTGAGATGGGGGAAATTTTACTTCTGCCAAAGAATGGAGAGTTTGTGGAACTCACTAACATAGAGTGCGGTTAATGCCGGGACCTTGAGTAAATTATGGAATAGGTAGACGATACATTAATTAGGAACGGTTTGAAGGGCTATGATGAACAGGCAGGACAAAGAGAACAAAGAACATAGAACAGAACAGTACAGGAAACAGGCCCTTCGACCCCCGAAGCCTGTGCCGCTCATTGGCCCAACTAGACCATTCGTTTGTATCCCTCCATTCGCAGACTGCTCATGTGACTATCCAGGTAAGTCTTAAACGATGCCAGCGTGTCTGCCTCCACCACTCTACTTGACAGCGCATTCCAGGCCCCCACCACTCTCTGTGTAAAAAACGTCCCTCTGATATCTGAATTATACCTCGCCCCTCTCACCTTGAGCCCGTGACCCCTCGTGATCGTCACTTCCGACCTGGGAAAAAGCTTCCCACTGTTCACCCTATCTATACCCTTTATAATTTTGTACACCTCTATTAGGTCTCCCCTCATTCTCCGTCTTTCCATGGAGAACAAGCCCAGTTTACCCAATCACTCCTCATAGCTAAGACCCTCCCTATCAGGCAACATCCTGGTAAACCTTCTCTGCACTCTCTCTAAAGCCTCCACATGCTTCTGGTAGTGCGGCGACCAGAACTGGACGCAGTACTCCAAGTGTGGCCGAACCAGCGTTCTATACAGCTGCAACATCAGACTCCAGCTTTGATACTCTATACCCCATCCTATAAAGGCAAGCATACCATATGCCTTCTTCACCACCTTCTCCACCTGTGCTGCCATCTTCAAGGATTTGTGGACTTGCACACCAAGGTCCCTCTGTGTTTCTATACTTTTGATGGCTCTGCCATTTATTGTGTAACTCCCCCCTACATTAGTTCTTCCAACATGCGTCACTTCGCATTTATCTGGATTAAATTACATCTGCCATTTCTCCGCCCAATTTTCCAGCCTATCTATATCCTGCTGGATTGTCCGACAATGTTCATCGTTATCCGCAAGTCCAGCCATCTTCGTGTCATCCGCCAACTTGCTGATAACACCAGTTACACCTTCTTCCAAATCATTGATATACATCACAAATAGCAGAGGTCCCAGTACAGAGTCCTGTGGAACACCACTGATCATAGACCTCCAGCCGGAAAAAGACCCTTTGACTGCTACCCTCTGTCTCCTGTGGCCAAGCCAGTTCTCTTCCCATCTAGCCACCTCTCCTTGTATCCCATGAGCCTTAACCTTCTTAACCAACCTGCCATGAGGGACTTTTTCAAATGCCTTACTGAAATCCATATAGACAAAGTCCACGGCCCTCCCTTCCTCAACCGTTTTTGTCACTTCCTCAAAAAACTCCACCACATGTGAAGGCACGACCTCCCTCTTACAAAACAGGACAGTAAAGCTGAGGATCAGATCAGATCAGCTATGATGGTAATAAATGGTAGACCAGTCTAGAGAGGCCAATTTGCCTTTTCCTGCTCTCAGTTCTTGTTATTCTTGTGTGAGAGAGAGAAAGGGTGACTGAGAGGGAGAGCGATGGGGGAGCGGGGGTGGGGGTGGGGGGGTGCTGTTGGGAGGGACACAGCCAAATAGGTGGCAATAAGTTATTCAGCCTCTCAGAAATACGCTGTCTCTTTGAACGAGCTCTGCAATTGGATCCAAAGTTTTCCAATAGCATTACCAAATTCTTCCCGTCAAGTCACAATCTGACTTCCGTTTTGCAAGCGACTGTTGAATATGCTTCCAACCCCCTTTTCAGGCAATGGATTTTGAATGGAGTCAATGGGCAGCCTTGCGACGACAAGTGGCAAAGTATCAATGGTGCTACACATGGGCCAGGCAATGACTATATCCAACATGAGAGAATCGGACATTTCATCTTGACATTAAATTGAAATGCCATCGCCAAATCCCCTAGTATCAAATTCCTGGGCGTTAACATTGTCCAGAAGCTTAATTGGACTGGCCATATAAGTGTATTGATTGAAAGGGAATATCAGAGGCTACGAATCTTGTAGCGAAAAGCTCGGGTCCTGACTCCAAAATACTTTTTGCTACCCAGAAAGCACGAATCACGACAGAGGTTTTAGCACTACTGTTTCACCGGGCCTTGGACCCGGGTTCGATTCCAGGCTTGCGCCACTGTCTGTGCAGTGTCTGCACATTCTCCCCGTGTCTGCGGGGGATTCCTCTTCGTGCTCCGGTTTCCTCCCACAGTCCGAAAGACATGCTGATTAGGCGCATTGGCCATGCTAAATTCTCGCTCAGTGTACCAGAACAGGCGCCAGAGTGCAGCGACCAGGAGATTTTCACAGTGACGTCATTGCAGTGTTCATGGAAGCCGACTTGTGACACGAATAAATGAACTTTCACTAAAGTCAGAAGTGTGATGGGATACTTTCCAAATTGCCTGCATTAGTGTAACCCCAAAAGCATTCATGAAATTTGGCGCCATCCAATGCAATGCGGCCCAGTTGGTTGGCTCCATTTCCACAAATATTCACTCCTCCCACCATCGAGGAACTGTGCCAGCAGTGTGCACCATCTACAAGATGAATTGCATAAGTTCACTAAGGCTCCTTATACAGGACTGATACCTTCTTGAAGGGACCTGGACACGAGATAAATGGAGCACCAGTTCCTGAATGTTTCCCTGACTTGGAAATATACCATCTGTTCTTCACTATTGCTCAGTCAAAATCCTGAGAGGGAGAGAGATGGGGGGAGGGGGGGGGGAAGTCGGGGGGAGAGTGCTGTTGGGGGATGGGGGGTCACAGCCAAATACGTGGAAATAAGTTATTCAGCCTCTCATATATACGCTGTCTCTTTGAACGAGCTCTGCAATTGGATCCAAAGTTTTCCAATAACATTTCCAAATTCCCTTCCGAACAGCATTATGGGTGTAACAACACCAATTGGGGTGTACCGGTTGAAGAAGGCATCTCACTATCACATTCTCAAGGTATTTTAGGGATGGGCAATTAGCTCTGGCCTGGCCAGCGACGCCTACATCCGGTAAATTAATTTTAATAATCCAATCCTCTTTTCCAATTGATGCCAGTACCTTTGCACCATTCTCTTCTCAGCTGGCACCGTGCTGAGGAATGCAGTAAAGCTTGGGACAGCCGCTACAGAGGCACAATGGGGGAAGGTCGAAGGCTAAGACAATTCTGCCATTGTCCACCTTGGGGTGGGTAATTTTCTGGAGCACCTCCCTCATAATGAAAATACATGGTGAATATTAGATAGATCATAATTGTATTCAAGCATCTCTAACTGCCACTTGATCAATGTGGGCAACCCAAGTGCTGTTGCACTTTTGCTACTGGCCGATTTGACATTTCTCTTGTGTTCCTTTGACTGCATTGAAGCACATCAGAGGCAACATGATCTATGAAGAAAAGTTAAACATCATTAAAATGAAGATAATTCCAGTTACAGACAAATATCACTTTATTAGTATGTAAATGTATGTCTCAGGTATAAGTGAACAATTAAATTAATCAGCTTGGGGAGAATAAGTGTGCGTGTGTTTGTGTGACAGTGTGTGTGTGACTGTGGGTGTATGAGTGAATGAGTGAGAGTGTGTTTGTGTGTGTCTGTAAGTGTGTGTGCATGCTTGTGAATGTATGTGAATGAGTATGTGAGCGTGTGTGTGAGTGTGTGTGTGCATGTGTGTGTATGCATGTTTTTGAGTTTGTGAGTGTGTGTGTGAATGAGTGTGTGCTTGTGTGAGTGTGTGTCAGTGTATGTGTGCGTGAGTGCGTGTGTGCGTTTGTGTATGTGTGTGAGAGTGTATGTGTGGGAGTGTGAGTACATGTGCGAGTTTGTGCGCATGTGTGTGAGAGTATATGTGGGAGTGTGAGTGTTGTGTGTATGCGTGTATTTATGTGTGTGAGTTTTTGAGTGTGTGTGTTCTTGTATGCGTGTGTGAATACGTGTGTGTTTGTGTGAATGTGTGTGTGTATGTCAGTGCGTGTGCACGTGTTTTTGTGTTTGCAATGTGTGTGTGAGTATTTGTCTGCGTGTGTGTATGTGAGTGTGAGTTTAAGTGCTTGTATGAGTGTGTATCTGTGAATGTGTGAGTGTGTGTGAGAGAGTGTGAATGTGCGATTGGATACGTCTGTCTGTGCATTTTTATGAATGTTTGCGAGTGCTTGCTGTACCTCAGAGGGTCGCTGCTTATCTCTTATAACATCCCCAAACCCCACCTTCCAACACGCAGTAGAAAGTGGGAAACTGAAAGACAAATATAGGGAAAGCAATTATGTTACGTAGATACCTTTTTCAAAGAACTAACACAATGGACCGGATGGCTTCCAAGATTGGATGATGCTCGGATACAGGATGGGCTAATTTGAAATCTTATTGAAGTATTTTTGAATCTTCCGAATTAATATACATCCCAGAATCAATGCGGAATCTTTCTGCTACACTGGGGTGTTTTGCACTGGAAAAGGAATGGAAAATAAAAGGTGGGTCACAGAAAAGAAACCGGATGTTTTCCCTCTGATAAATTAGAGAGGCAGGATTTTCTTGTGGAAATAGACAGGGAGCCATGGAGACGCCTAGGAAATAAAGAAACCACCCTGTCCACTCACCATGTTGTCCAAAATACTGACAACATTTGCAAAATGCAAAATAAACTGTTTCCATTTGATTTTGATTTGAGTTGATTCATCATTGTCACATGTATTAGCATACAGTGAAACGTATTGTTTCGTGTGCGCTCTACAAAGCATATCGTTCACAGAGAAGGAAAGGAGAAAGTGGAGAATGTAATGTTCCAGTCATACGTAGGGGGTAGAGAAAGATCAACTTAATATCAGGCAGGTCCACTCAAAAAGGCTGCTGGCAGGAGGGAAGAAGCTGCCTTTGAGTCGGTTGGTACATGTTCTCAGAATTTTGTATCATTTTCCAGACAGAAGACGGTGGAAGAGAGAATGTCCAGTGTGCGTGTGCTCCTTGGTCATGCTGGCTACTTTTGCCGAGGCATCGAGGTGAAGATTCAGCACTGCCGATGATATTCCACTGTATTTTTATAATCCCAGTATGTAGTGAACGTTAATCAAAATTTAGGGACTTTGCTGAGATTCACTGAACCTATCTTGTTGATCCTGAAACTTCAGTTGTTGACAAAATTTTAATCTCTTTGCAAATGACAGTTCGTATCTGAAAATCAATTATTCTTCGGTGATGGAGATTCAGAAGAGATTTGTATTTATCGGTAATTGACTCATAATTCGATGTGAAATGGATGAAATTGCAATTCGTGGTGAGTTGGCAATATCAGCATGGGATGTGATGCTGTGAGCGGCAGGTTGTCTGTCTGAGGTGCAACTTGTTCAACCAATTACAGAATTGAAACACAGCAGGGACTGGACACGGGCAGTGATGCACGAATGTAAGAGTGGCGATGGCCTAGTGGTATTACCGCTGCATTGTTAATCCAGAAAGTGTGCTAATGTTCTGGTGGCCCAGGATCGAATCTCACCACGGCCTGGGGTCCGTTTTGAATTCACTAAAACAAATCTGGAATTAAGAATCGACTGAGAGCCATGAATCGATTGTCAGAAAAAAAATACCTCTTGTTTGCGAATATCCTTTCGGGAAGGAAATTTCCCCTCCTTTTCTCGTGTGGACTCTGGAGCCACAGCAATGTGGTTGATTCTCAGCTTCCCTCCAAGAGCAACTAGGGATGGGCAATAAATGCTGGCCCAGCCAGCGACGTGCCCCAATAATGAATTAAAATAAAAACTTGCGATGGTTTCATTTTACCTTTACACAATAAAATGTGTTTTTATTTCAACCCATTGGTTCACTGCACTGTGTTTTCGAAGTGGTCATATTTTCCCAAAGCTTTCGCTCCTTTTCTTTATTTTTCTCCCTAACTTCGCTGTACTTCAGAGGGCACTTGAGAGTCAACCACATGGCTGTGGGTATGGAGTCAAATGTAGGCCAGACCAGATGAGGATGGCAGATTTCCTTCCCAAAACCAGTTGGGTTTTCCGACACTCCGCGTTGGTTTAATGGCTATCCCTTGAGCATCTCCCTGGGCCGTTGGAAATCGTCTGGTGATAATTCCATTGTGCCATTGTCTCTCATATCCATGATATGTATGTAGATGTCGGCGTTAGACTGAGGTGGGCACAGTAAGAAGTCTCACAACACAGGTTAAGATCCAACAGGTTTATCTGGAATCACGAGCTTTCGGAGCGCTGCTCCTTCCTCAGGTGAATGGAGAGCTAGGTTCACAAACACGGCCTATAAAGACAGAGACACAATTACAAGATAATGGTTGGAATGTGAGTCTTTACACGTAATCAAGTTTTTTACAGGTACAGACAATGCGAGTGGGGAGAGGGATAATCACACATTAAAGAGGTGTGAATTGTCTCAAGCCCGGACAGTTAGGCTGATTTTGCAAACACAGGCCAAATGTTGGGGGATACATGTAGTGTGACATGAACCCAAAATTACAGTTGAGGCTTCCCTCGTGCATGCGGTACTTCGCTATCAGTTTGTGCTCGGCGATTCTGCATTGTCATGTGTCTTGTAGGCCGTCCAGGAGAATGCTTACCCATGATTATCCCTTGCTCCACTCTCATTGCCTGTACCTGTAAAGACTTAATTTCCTGTAAAGACTCGCATTCCAACCATTGTCTTGCAATTGCGACTCTGTCTTTATAGGCCGTGCTTGTGAACCCACCTCTCCAATCACCTGAGGAAGGAGCAGCGCTCCGAAAGCTCGTGATTCCAAATAAAGCTGTTGGACTTTAACCTGGTGTTGTGGGATTTCTTACTGGCCCCTCATACCATAATAAAGATTCATTTCCATGACAACGTTGTTATCATTGTACTATGCAACTTCTAGGATGGTAGAATGTAATCTTGATGGAGCTTTGCGTTTTTCAGTTTTGTAATTCGTCTGTTACTCAATCCAAGTTTGTCAGGCTTTGCAAGAAAGTTTTTAGTTGGCGATAGAGGGTTTCAGTGCACCTGGTTATTCTGCATCGGAGTCACATCTGTCGAAGCAGTTCCACCTTGTTTACTCTTCAATCAAAAGGTACAATCAAATGAGGTTCAATGCAACATTTGCAGTTTCTGGTAAACTATATTGTAAAATTCATCTCCCAGATACTGGCCAGCAAAATGCATTACCGATTTAGATGAGCTTTTGACTTTCCCGTTCTTGTGAATGTGAAATTTGATTATACTATAAACAGAAATGTCGGATAAACTCAGCACCTTTTGCAGATCAGTGGAGACAGAAACATCTTGTTCTTGTCACCAACATTACCAGGGACAATTCAAAAATGGACAAACCTGAGGTAAGGGAAACGAATTTACCAAGTAAAAGCAGATAGATGCATACGGAGAGAGAGAGAGAGAGAGAGAGAGGGAAATAGTGTGTGAGGGAATGAAATAGGGTAGGATGGATAGAAATGAAGACAGATAGAAAAATAGATAAATGCATAGAGGAAAGAGTATACAGATGGCTGGGCAAATGGATGGAGGGACGGACTGATGGAGGGATCGATGGACAGATGGAGGGATGGACCGACGGATGGATGGATGGATGAACGGATTGATTGACGGACGGATCAATGGGTGGACAGCCGGACAATGGAGGATGTACAGACGGATGGGTAAATGGATGGATGGATGGGTGGGTGGGTGGGCGGGCGGGCGGGGGGGCGGACGGACGCGCGGGATGGACGGACGGATGGACGGACGGGGGAATGGATGGAATGGTGGATAATGAACAGTCGACTGTCGCCACACTACCAGAAGGACGTGGAGGCTTTAGAGAGAGTGCAGAGGAGGTTACCAGGATGTTGCCTGGTATGGAGGGGCCTAGTTATGAGGAGAGATTGGGTAAACTGAGCTTGTTCTCACTGGAAAGACGGAGGATGAGGGGAGACCTACTGGAGGTGTATAAAATTATGAAAGGCATAGATAGGGTGAACGGCGGGAAGCTTTTTCCCAGGTCGGTGGTGATGTTCACGAGGGGTCATAGGTTCAAGGTGAGGGGGAGAGGTTTAACACGGATATCAGAAGGACATATTTTACACAGAGGTTGGTGGGGGCCTGGAATGCGCTGCGAGGCAAGGTGGTGGAGGCGCGCACACTGGGAACGTTTAAGACTTATCTAGATAGCCATATGAATGGAGTGGGAATGGAGGGATACAAAAGAATGGCCTAGTTTGGACCAGGGAGCGGCACGGGCTTGGAGGGCCGAAGGGCCTGTTCCTGTGCTGTATTGTTCTTTGATCTTTGTTTGTATGTGGAATGCCAGGCGTGGTTTCATCACTGGACTGCCAAATCGTGTTTTACCATTATATTGCAAACATATTGTCATCGATATTCACATCAGTCAGATTCAGCCTGATGTGCCGTGATTATACTGAATGGCGGAGCAGGCCTGGAGGGCTTCTGTTCCTATTTACTATGTTTCTGTAACATTTAGTTTTCTATTTTTTTTGCTTTATCCGAATTTTAATATTTTCTGTTTCCTGTACGAGCGAAGCAATTTGCTTTGAACATCAACATATTTAAATTGCAAAGCTTTACAACATTCTAGTTTGCCATTAGAACTCAAATGATCAACCTCACACTTACTCCCATTTACTCCACCTGCCAGTTCTCTGCCTGTTCACTCAGCTTGTCTATTTCTGTTTGCAGCCTCTTTGTGTCATCCAAACAGTTTGACTTCCTATAGAGCTTCGTTTGCTCGGCAATTAGTCTCATGGTCCTTTCAACTAAGGAATGAATGTGGATTTCAAACAGCACGGTGCCTTGCAATACTCCACCAAAAACAACCTTCCATCGTGACCAGGTGTGGTCTCACCATAGCCTGTATGATGTACTAGCAACTAATTTGTATGCCAAAGCACAATGATTAGGACTGCTGCCTCGAAGCACGAGGGAACCCGCATTCAATTCCAGCCTTGTGCGACTGTCTGTTTGGAGTTTGCACATTCTCCCCCGTGTCTGCGTGGGTTTCCTCCGGATGCTCCTGTTTCCTTCCACATTCCTAAAATGTGCGGGTTAGGTAGATTGACCATGCTAAATCGCCTCTTAGTGTCCAAAGGTGTGTCGGTTACGTCACTTGGCCATGCTAAATTGTTCTTTAATGTCAGGGGTACAAGCAGGGTAAATATGTTGGCTTACAGGATAGGGCCTGGGTGGGATTGCGGTCGGTGCACGTTCGGTGCGTCGAAAAACCTCCTTCTGCACTGTAGGGATTCTATGCATTTTAAACCTTTGCAAAAAACGACCGACGTTTAGTTGCCACTGTATTGTTGTACTTGAATCTTAACCTTCTCTTATCCGTCTCTCCGAACACGCAAATCGATCACCGAATATCAACATCTCCTGGCACTAAAGTTTTGAAAAATATTCTTCCATTTAGTTATTTTCCGATCACAGTTGTCAATACATGTGACAAAGGGCAGAGAAATAGTCCTTTTGGCACAATCAGTTCATGCTGGTGTTGATTATCCAATCGAGAATTGCATCTTTTTACCATTGAAGTCCACCCATAATTGCCCTCTGTTCATTTCTCGCTTTCCAATTTGCCTCATTCCCGTTTCCTTCATTAGCCCCTATGGCAGTGAGTTCAACATTCTTACCATTCACAATGAAAATAAGTTCCTCTGGAATTCCAGACTGGATTAGATGCTGAGTATTTTACATTGTTGGCTTCAGATTATGTTATCCTCTGCGGCAATAATGCTTCTAAATGATGCTGGGACATATGTGGTTCCTTTGGAGCGTTCTGCTCCCGTTGGACGTTTCCTTAGAACAAAGTAACTGGTCAGCAGCCATATTCTCGACAACAGGTGATGCATTTCTCAGGAGATCCCATCACACAAAACAAAAAGTAATATGAATAGGAGGAAACAATGCAGCTGCTCGAATCAGCTCTGTCACTCAGTCAGATCATCCTTGATTTTTTTTATCACACTTGCACTTTCCTGTTTGATCCCCATTATCGTGTCACATGAGACCAGAGATCATAATTCTGTCTACCTTCGCCTTTAATTGACCTAACAGTATCGCAGCCACATCCAATACTGTAGGTGGCGCTGTTCACAGACATTCCCTCGCCACGAGTTAACTCTGTTCGACGCCAGCCACGGCAGGCGGCGCTGTTGGCAGACACCACGCCGACATGAGGTGACTCTGTGCACAGTCAGTCCCATTTTAATGGTTACTCTTAAAGAGTCACTGTTTCTATAGTTGCTGAATATGTTCAAGCTCTTGATGTAGGTAATCCTGTTCACTGTCACTCTCTCCACAGAAGCTGAACGGTTCCATCAAATCCCCTTTTAACATTTCCCCTTTCCCGGGATGAAAATGCAAGATTTTCCAGACTCTCCACACAACAGAAGGTTGCATTCCTGGTGCCATGATAGTACAGAGGGATAGGGGTATAGAGGGATATGGGCCAAATGCGGCAATTGGGATTAGTTTAGGGTTTTCTTTTAAAAGAAAGGGCGGCATGGACAAGTTGGGCCGAAGGGCCTGTTTCCATGCTGTAAATCTCTATGACTCTATGACTCTAAATCACATTTGAGCACTTCCGACGGCCGTGACAACCTCCTGGTGATGTGGGGTCCATAATTGAGATGAGGTGAGAGTGACAGCCGTTGGCATCAAGGCCGCATTCGGCAGAGTGTGGCATCAAGGAACCCCAGCGAAACTGGAATCAATGGGTATCAGGTGGTTAGAGTCATACCTGGCACATAGGAAGACGGTTGTGGTTGTGGAGGGTCAGTCATCTCAGCTCCACGACATCGCTGCAGGAGTCCCTCAGGGTAGTGCCCTAGGCCCAACAATCTTCAGCTGCTTCATCATTGACTTTCCCTGCACCATAAGGTCAGAAATAAGGATGCTCACTGAATATTGCACAATGTTCAGCACTCCACTGATTCTGAAGCAGTCCATGTTCAAATGCAACAAGATCTGGACAATATCCTGGCTTGGGCTGACAAGTGACAAGTAACATTCGTGTCACACACGTGTCAGGCAATGATCACCACCAACAAGAGAGAATCTAACCACCACCCCTTGACATTCAATGGTGTAATCGTCACTGCATCCCTCACTGAAAACATCCTTGGGGTTATCATTGAACAGAAACTCAACTCAGTCACCACACAAATACAATGGATACCAGAGCAGGTCAAAGGCTTGGAATACTGCGGCGAGTAACTTACCTCCTGACTCCCCAAAGCCTATCCAGCATCGACAAGGCATAATCAGGAGTGTGATGGAATGTTCCCCACTTCCCTGGACGGGTGCAGCTTCAACAACACTCAAGAGCCTTGACACCATCCAGGATAAAGCAGCCCGCTTGATTGGCACCACATCTACAAACATTCAATCCCTCCATCACCGACGCTCAGTAGCAGAAGTGTATACTATCTGCAAGATGCACTGCAGCAATTCACCAAAGGTCCTTAGACAGCATCTTCGAAACCCACGACCGTTTCCATCTAGAAGGACAAGGGCGGCAGATAAATGAAAATACCACAACCTGCAAGTTCCCCTCCAAACCACTCACCATCCTGACTTGGAAATATATCGCCATTTCGTCATAGTGGCTCGGTCAACATCCTGGAATTCCCTCCCGAACAGCATTGTGCGTCAACCCACAGAACAGGGACTGTAGCGATTCAAGAAGGCAGCTCACCACCACCTTCTCAAGGGCAGCTCGGGATGGACAATAAATGCTGGCCAGCCGCTCGTGTCCCACGAATGAATAAAAAATAGAATTATAAAAATGTGCGCAATTCCCCAGCTTTGAAATGACGTGAGTTTTCAAAGACTTAAACATAAGTTGTAGCCTGAGTCTTCAATTCCTCTGTAGAGAAACGAGTTCAAATTTTTTTCCAACGATATCTCAATTCATCCTGCCAACTTCAATGTTTCAGTGTCTCTTGTTCTGTTTCTCTCCAACCTTGCATCCTCTTTTAAGTCTTTGCTTCTTGAACTCTTCATAAAAGAAAGTATCACTTCATTCTTCTAGGTAAATTTGGATCTGCTAACTGGCTGTTTATGTCCGCCTGAAGTTAATAAGATCATGTGACTATTAGGTGTAGGAGCAATTTTAGGCCATTCGGTCCATCGCGTCTGCTCGCCATTCGATCATGACTGATTGGTTTCTCATTCCCATTCTCCTGCCTTTTCCCTGTAACATTTGACCCCTTACAAATCAAAAATGCATCTATCTGTTAAATATACTCAATGATCTGGCCTCCACAGTCTTCTGTGGCAATACATTCCACAGATTCACCACCCTCTGGCTGAAGACATTCCATCACATCTTGGATCTTATTAATCGTCCCCTTACACTCAGGCTGTGACCTCGGATTCTAGTCTTTCCTGCTAATGGAAAAGTCTTCCCCACGTCCACTCTATCCAGGGCTTTTTGTATATTGTAAGTTTCAATGAGATTCCCCCATCACCCATTTAAACTCCATTGAGTACAAACCCATAGTCCTCAAACGCTCTCCATACTTCAAGCTTTTCCTTCCAGGGATCATTCCCGCGAACCTCCTTTGGACATTCTCCAAGGCCAGCACATCCCTCCTTAGGTACGGACCACAAAATTGCTCACAATATTCCAAATGTGGTCTGACCAGAGCCTTATAGAGCCTCAGCAATACATGTTTTTGCGTTCTAGTCCTCTCGAAATGAATCCTAACATTGCACTTGCCTTCCTAACTACCAACTCAATCTACAAGCCAACCTGAAGAGAATTCTGAACTCAGACTCTCAAATTCCTGTGCGTTTCCGATTTTTGAATTCGCCCCCCGCCCCCCCCACCCCCGCGCAGCCATTCAGAAAATAGTCCATGCCTCTATTCTTCCTGCCAACGTGCAAAACGTCACATTTTCCCAAATTGTGTCCCATCAGCCACTTCAAAATCAATATGTCTCATCATTTACTGCCTTTGCAAGTTTAATATCATTTGAGAGCGTTATAATCATGTCTATTCAACCAAGTTCAGGTCAGTACCATGTCAGAAAAAGTACTGCCCTCCTTCGAAATCTACTGGAAACCTCCATTAATCTGAGACAGATCTGTTTACAACTAATCTCTGCTTTCACCTTGGCCAATCTTGCATTGAGGGTTCTTCTTTCCGTCCATCCTATGCTATTTGTAACAAGTCGATGATGTGAAGTTTGTCAAATGCGGATCTATTGTGAAGACATTCGCTGCCTCTGGGAAATCTCCTGTTTGATTAGATTAGATTTATTATTGTCAAATGTATTGGTGTACGGTATTGTTTCTTGTGTGCTGTCGAGACGAAACATACCATTCATAGTGTACACAGGGGAGTAGGAAAAGCGAGGGTGCAGAACATAATGTTACAGTCATAGCTATGATGGAGATAAATATCAATTTGAAATTGAATATAATCATAGAATCCCTACCGGCACATCGAGTCTGCCAATCCCACCCAGGCCTATTCGCGTAACCCTCAGTTCCCCTGCTAATCCCCCTGACACTAGTGTCAATTTAGCATGGCCAATCAACCTAACGCATTTTTGGACTGTGGGAGGAAACCGGGGCACCCGGAGCACCCGGAGGAAACCCATGCAGGCACGGGGAGAAATTGTAAACTCCACACAGACTGTATCTGGTAGGATCATTCAATTTCCAACAATATGATTATTATCTGGTTCTATCAGAGTCACCCAGTAAAGGTAACGATTGCATAAAATCATGATGCAGTGAAGTCCTCATGGTTTACAAGTTGTTTCACACATCCTCACACAATCTCATACAATGACGAGACTGAGTACATGAATGAGATAGAAAATCTGGAGAACTGGTGCGACAACAATAATTTTTCCCTCAATGTCAAGAAAACGAATGAGATGGCCATCGGCTTCAGGAAACGTAGTGGAGGACTTGCCCCAGTCCATATCAATGGAGAAATGGTCGAGAGCTGCAGGTTTTCAGGTGTCCAGATCGCCAAAAATCTGTCCCGGTCCCCACATGCTAACACTATACTTAAGAAAGCCCACCAAATGCCTCTACGTTATCAGAAGAATAAGGAAATTTGCCATGTCCGCTGCGACTCTCACCAACTTTTAAAAATGCGCCGTAGGACGCAGGTTTTATGGTTGCATCACAGCTTGGTATGGCTCCTGCTTTGCCGAAGGCCGCAAAAAACTACAAAGAGTCGAGTGTGAAGGCCAGTCCATCACACAGACCAGCCTACCATCCATTGTCACTGTCTATACTTCCCACTGCCTCGGCAAAGCAGCCAGCATAATCAAGGACACCACGCACCCCGGACATACTCTCTTCCACCTTCCTCTGTCGGTAAAGATACAAACGTCTGAGGTCACATAACAATCGACTGAAGAATAGCTTCTTCCCTGCTGCCATCAGACTTTTGAAAGGTCCTACCTCGCAGTAAATTGATCTTTTTCTGCACCGTAGCTATGACTGCAACAGTACATTCTGCACCCACTCCTTTCCTTCCCTATGTACGGTATGCTTTGTCCGTCTGGCGTGCAGGGAACAATGCTTTTCACTGTATCCCAATACATGTGACAGTAATAAATCAAATCAAATCAAATCAAACCAAACAAAACTTTCAATCTTAGTGTCGCCATTTTCAGTTGGCCAGCAACACACCAGCAGACCTCAGCAAATCCCAGCAAACATAGAACAATACTCAAACTCAACAGGACTTTCTGGTTAGCTGGTTTGTGCTCAGGATTTCCACTACTCTTGCGGGAAAAAGTGATTACGAGCATTATCCTGGACGGCTTGTCTCCCATTTTAACTTTCTCTTCCCTCTTTC